>NW_026776483.1:0-39796 GCF_030936135.1 Gavia stellata
TAGTGTTTGTGGTTCGTTTGGGAGGTTACCAGTGGGAGATGAAGACCAGCAAGAGCTTTCAGGGCTGGCACCTTTAGTGTAGGAGCAATCCTTGGACGTTCGCAATGTCGGTGTTGAGCTCTGGCCAGATTGAGCAGGAGAGGCTGTGTACGTTGGAAGTTTTAGTAGGCTAAACAAGTTCAGAGGCCAAGTGTTTGTGGTTCGCTTGAGAGGTTACCAGTGGGAGATGAGGACCAGCAAGAGCTTTCAGGGCTGGCACCTTTAGTGTAGGAGCAATCACTGGACGTTCGCAATTTCGGTGTTGAGCTCTGGCCAGATTGAGCAGGAGAGGCTGTGTACGTTGGAAGTTTTAGTAGGCTAAACAAGTTCAGAGCCCAAGTGTTTGTGGTTCATTTGAGAGGTTACCAGTGGGAGATGAGGACCAGCAAGAGCTTTCAGGGCCGGCACCTTTAGTGTAGGAGCAATCCTTGGACGTTCGCAATTTCGGAGTTGAGCTCTGGCCAGATTGAGCAGGAGAGGCTGTGTACGTTGGAAGTTTTAGTAGGCTAAACAAGTTCAGAGCCCAAGTGTTTGTGGTTCGTTTGAGAGGTTACCAGTGGGAGATGAGGACCAGCAAGAGCTTTCAGGGCTGGCACCTTTATTGTAGGAGCAATCCCTGGACGTTCGCAATGTCGGTGTTGAGCTCTGGCCAGATTGAGCAGGAGAGGCTTGTGTACGTTGGAAGTTTTAGTAGGCTAAACAAGTTCAGAGCCCAAGTGTTTGTGGTTCGTTTGAGAGGTTACCAGTGGGAGATGAGGACCAGCAAGTGTTTTCAGGGCTGGCACCTTTAGTATAGGAGCAATCCTTGGACGTTCGCAATTTCGGAGTTGAGCTCTGGCCAGATTGAGCAGGAGAGGCTGTGTACGTTGGAAGTTTTAGTAGGCTAAACAAGTTCAGAGCCCAAGTGTTTGTGGTTCGTTTGAGAGGTTACCAGTGGGAGATGAGGACCAGCAAGAGCTTTCAGGGCTGGCACCTTTAGTGTAGGAGCAATCACTGGACGTTCGCAATTTCGGTGTTGAGCTCTGGCCAGATTGAGCAGGAGAGGCTGTGTACGTTGGAAGTTTTAGTAGGCTAAACAAGTTCAGAGCCCAAGTGTTTGTGGTTCGTTTGAGAGGATACCAGTGGGAGATGAGGACCAGCAAGAGTTTTCAGGGCTGGCACCTTTAGTGTAGGAGCAATCCCTGGACGTTCGCAATTTTGGAGTTGAGCTCTGGCCAGATTGAGCAGGAGAGGCTGTGTACGTTGGAAGTTTTAGTAGGCTAAACAAGTTCAGAGCCCAAGTGTTTGTGGTTCGTTTGAGAGGTTACCAGTGGGAGATGAGGACCAGCAAGAGCTTTCAGGGCTGGCACCTTTAGTGTAGGAGCAATCCTTGGACGTTCGCAATTTCGGAGTTGAGCTCTGGCCAGATTGAGCAGGAGAGGCTGTGTACGTTGGAAGTTTTAGTAGGCTAAACAAGTTCAGAGCCCAAGTGTTTGTGGTTCGTTTGAGAGGTTACCAGTGGGAGATGAGGACCAGCAAGAGCTTTCAGGGCTGGCACCTTTAGTGTAGGAGCAATCCCTGGACGTTCGCAATGTCGGTGTTGAGCTCTGGCCAGATTGAGCAGGAGAGGCTGTGTACGTTGGAAGTTTTAGTAGGCTAAACAAGTTCAGAGCCCAAGTGTTTGTGGTTCGTTTGAGAGGTTACCAGTGGGAGATGAGGACCAGCAAGAGCTTTCAGGGCTGGCACCTTTAGTGTAGGAGCAATCACTGGACGTTCGCAATGTCGGTGTTGAGCTCTGGCCAGATTGAGCAGGAGAGGCTGTGTACGTTGGAAGTTTTAGTAGGCTAAACAAGTTCAGAGCCCAAGTGTTTGTGGTTCGTTTGAGAGGATACCAGTGGGAGATGAGGACCAGCAAGAGTTTTCAGGGCTGGCACCTTTAGTGTAGGAGCAATCCCTGGACGTTCGCAATTTTGGAGTTGAGCTCTGGCCAGATTGAGCAGGAGAGGCTGTGTACGTTGGAAGTTTTAGTAGGCTAAACAAGTTCAGAGCCCAAGTGTTTGTGGTTCGTTTCAGAGGTTACCAGTGGGAGATGAGGACCAGCAAGAGCTTTCAGGGCTGGCACCTTTAGTGTAGGAGCAATCGCTGGACGTTCGCAATTTCGGTGTTGAGCTCTGGCCAGATTGAGCAGGAGAGGCTGTGTACGTTGGAAGTTTTAGTAGGCTAAACAAGTTCAGAGCCCAAGTGTTTGTGGTTCGTTTGAGAGGTTACCAGTGGGAGATGAAGACCAGCAAGAGCTTTCAGGGCTGGCACCTTTAGTGTAGGAGCAATCCTTGGACGTTCGCAATGTCGGTGTTGAGCTCTGGCCAGATTGAGCAGGAGAGGCTGTGTACGTTGGAAGTTTTAGTAGCCTAAACAAGTTCAGAGCCCAAGTGTTTGTGGTTCGTTTGAGAGGTTACCAGTGGGAGATGAGGACCAGCAAGAGCTTTCAGGGCTGGCACCTTTAGTGTAGGAGCAATCGCTGGACGTTCGCAATGTTGGTGTTGAGCTCTGGCCAGATTGAGCAGGAGAGGCTGTGTACGTTGGAAGTTTTAGTAGGCTAAACAAGTTCAGAGCCCAAGTGTTTGTGGTTCGTTTGAGAGGTTACCAGTGGGAGATGAGGACCAGCAAGAGCTTTCAGGGCCGGCACCTTTAGTGTAGGAGCAATCGCTGGACGTTCGCAATGTCGGTGTTGAGCTCTGGCCAGATTGAGCAGGAGAGGCTGTGTACGTTGGAAGTTTTAGTAGGCTAAACAAGTTCAGAGGCCAAGTGTTTGTGGTTCGTTTGAGAGGTTACCAGTGGGAGATGAGGACCAGCAAGAGCTTTCAGGGCCGGCACCTTTAGTGTAGGAGCAATCCTTGGACGTTCGCAATTTCGGAGTTGAGCTCTGGCCAGATTGAGCAGGAGAGGCTGTGTACGTTGGAAGTTTTAGTAGGCTAAACAAGTTCAGAGCCCAAGTGTTTGTGGTTCGTTTGAGAGGTTACCAGTGGGAGATGAGGACCAGCAAGAGCTTTCAGGGCTGGCACCTTTATTGTAGGAGCAATCCCTGGACGTTCGCAATGTCGGTGTTGAGCTCTGGCCAGATTGAGCAGGAGAGGCTGTGTACATTGGAAGTTTTAGTAGGCTAAACAAGTTCAGAGCCCAAGTGTTTGTGGTTCGTTTGAGAGGTTACCAGTGGGAGATGAGGACCAGCAAGAGCTTTCAGGGCTGGCACCTTTAGTGTAGGAGCAATCCTTGGACGTTCGCAATTTCGGAGTTGAGCTCTGGCCAGATTGAGCAGGAGAGGCTGTGTACGTTGGAAGTTTTAGTAGGCTAAACAAGTTCAGAGCCCAAGTGTTTGTGGTTCGTTTGAGAAGTTACCAGTGGGAGATGAGGACCAGCAAGAGCTTTCAGGGCTGGCACCTTTAGTGTAGGAGCAATCCTTGGACGTTCGCAATTTCGGTGTTGAGCTCTGGCCAGATTGAGCAGGAGAGGCTGTGTACGTTGGAAGTTTTAGTAGGCTAAACAAGTTCAGAGCCCAAGTGTTTGTGGTTCGTTTGAGAGGATACCAGTGGGAGATGAGGACCAGCAAGAGTTTTCAGGGCTGGCACCTTTAGTGTAGGAGCAATCCCTGGACGTTCGCAATTTCGGAGTTGAGCTCTGGCCAGATTGAGCAGGAGAGGCTGTGTACGTTGGAAGTTTTAGTAGGCTAAACAAGTTCAGAGCCCAAGTGTTTGTGGTTCGTTTGAGAGGTTACCAGTGGGAGATGAGGACCAGCAAGAGCTTTCAGGGCTGGCACCTTTAGTGTAGGAGCAATCGCTGGACATTCGCAATTTCGGTGTTGAGCTCTGGCCAGATTGAGCAGGAGAGGCTGTGTACGTTGGAAGTTTTAGTAGGCTAAACAAGTTCAGAGCCCAAGTGTTTGTGGTTCGTTTGAGAGGTTACCAGTGGGAGATGAGGACCAGCAAGAGCTTTCAGGGCTGGCACCTTTAGTGTAGGAGCAATCGCTGGACGTTCACAATTTCGGTGTTGAATTTTGTCCAGATTGAGCAGGAGAGGCTGTGTACGTTGGAAGTTTTAGTAGGCTAAACAAGTTCAGAGCCCAAGTGTTTGTGGTTCGTTTGAGAGGTTACCAGTGGGAGATGAGGACCAGCAAGAGCTTTCAGGGCTGGCACCTTTAGTGTAGGAGCAATCCCTGGACGTTCGCAATTTCGGTGTTGAGCTCTGGCCAGACTGAGCAGGAGAGGCTGTGTACGTTGGAAGTTTTAGTAGGCTAAACAAGTTCAGAGCCCAAGTGTTTGTGGTTCGTTTGAGAGGTTACCAGTGGGAGATGAGGACCAGCAAGAGCTTTCAGGGCTGGCACCTTTAGTGTAGGAGCAATCGCTGGACGTTCGCAATTTCGGTGTTGAGCTCTGGCCAGATTGAGCAGGAGAGGCTGTGTACGTTGGAAGTTTTAGTAGGCTAAACAAGTTCAGAGCCCAAGTGTTTGTGGTTCGTTTGAGAGGTTACCAGTGGGAGATGAGGACCAGCAAGAGCTTTCAGGGCTGGCACCTTTAGTGTAGGAGCAATCGCTGGACGTTCGCAATGTCGGTGTTGAGCTCTGGCCAGATTGAGCAGGAGAGGCTGTGTACGTTGGAAGTTTTAGTAGGCTAAACAAGTTCAGAGCCCAAGTGTTTGTGGTTCGTTTGGGAGGTTACCAGTGGGAGATGAGGACCAGCAAGAGCTTTCAGGGCTGGCACCTTTAGTGTAGGAGCAATCCTTGGACGTTCGCAAGTTCGGTGTTGAGCTCTGGCCAGATTGAGCAGGAGAGGCTGTGTACGTTGGAAGTTTTAGTAGGCTAAACAAGTTCAGAGCCCAAGTGTTTGTGGTTCGTTTGAGAGGTTACCAGTGGGAGATGAGGACCAGCAAGAGTTTTCCGGGCTGGCACCTTTAGTGTAGGAGCAATCCCTGGACGTTCGCAATTTCGGAGTTGAGCTCTGGCCAGATTGAGCAGGAGAGGCTGTGTACGTTGGAAGTTTTAGTAGGCTAAACAAGTTCAGAGCCCAAGTGTTTGTGGTTCGTTTGAGAGGTTACCAGTGGGAGATGAGGACCAGCAAGAGCTTTCAGGGCTGGCACCTTTAGTGTAGGAGCAATCCCTGGACGTTCACAATTTCGATGTTGAGCTCTGGCCAGGTTGAGCAGGAGAGGCTGTGTACGTTGGAAGTTTTAGTAGGCTAAACAAGTTCAGAGCCCAAGTGTTTGTGGTTCGTTTGAGAGGTTACCAGTGGGAGATGAGGACCAGCAAGAGCTTTCAGGGCTGGCACCTTTAGTGTAGAAGCAATCGCTGGACGTTCACAATTTCGGGCTTGAATTTTGGCCAGATTGAGCAGGAGAGGCTGTGTACGTTGGAAGTTTTAGTAGGCTAAACAAGTTCAGAGCCCAAGTGTTTGTGGTTCGTTTGAGACGTTACCAGTGGGAGATGAGGACCAGCAAGAGCTTTCAGGGCTGGCACCTTTAGTGTAGGAGCAATCCCTGGACGTTCGCAATTTCGGTGTTGAGCTCTGGCCAGATTGAGCAGGAGAGGCTGTGTACGTTGGAAGTTTTAGTAGGCTAAACAAGTTCAGAGCCCAAGTGTTTGTGGTTCGTTTGAGAGGTTACCAGTGGGAGATGAGGACCAGCAAGAGCTTTCAGGGCTGGCACCTTTAGTGTAGGAGCAATCGCTGGACGTTCACAATTTCGGTGTTGAATTTTGGCCAGATTGAGCAGGAGAGGCTGTGTACGTTGGAAGTTTTAGTAGGCTAAACAAGTTCAGAGCCCAAGTGTTTGTGGTTCGTTTGAGACGTTACCAGTGGGAGATGAGGACCAGCAAGAGCTTTCAGGGCTGGCACCTTTAGTGTAGGAGCAATCCCTGGACATTCACAATTTCGGAGTTGAGCTCTGGCCAGATTGAGCAGGAGAGGCTGTGTACGTTGGAAGTTTTAGTAGGCTAAACAAGTTCAGAGCCCAAGTGTTTGTGGTTCGTTTGAGAGGTTACCAGTGGGAGATGAGGACCAGCAAGAGCTTTCAGGGCTGGCACCTTTAGTGTAGGAGCAATCCCTGGACATTCACAATTTCGGAGTTGAGCTCTGGCCAGATTGAGCAGGAGAGGCTGTGTACGTTGGAAGTTTTAGTAGGCTAAACAAGTTCAGAGCCCAAGTGTTTGTGGTTCGTTTGAGAGGTTACCAGTGGGAGATGAGGACCAGCAAGAGCTTTCAGGGCTGGCACCTTTAGTGTAGGAGCAATCGCTGGACGTTCGCAATTTCGGTGTTGAGCTCTGGCCAGATTGAGCAGGAGAGGCTGTGTACGTTGGAAGTTTTAGTAGGCTAAACAAGTTCAGAGCCCAAGTGTTTGTGGTTCGTTTGAGAGGTTACCAGTGGGAGATGAGGACCAGCAAGAGCTTTCAGGGCTGGCACCTTTAGTGTAGGAGCAATCGCTGGACGTTCGCAATTTCGGTGTGGAGCTCTGGCCAGATTGAGCAGGAGAGGCTGTGTACGTTGGAAGTTTTAGTAGGCTAAACAAGTTCAGAGCCCAAGTGTTTGTGGTTCGTTTGAGAGGTTACCAGTGGGAGATGAGGACCAGCAAGAGCTTTCAGGGCTGGCACCTTTAGTGTAGGAGCAATCGCTGGACGTTCGCAATGTCGGTGTTGAGCTCTGGCCAGATTGAGCAGGAGAGGCTGTGTACGTTGAAGTTTTAGTAGGCTAAACAAGTTCAGAGCCCAAGTGTTTGTGGTTCGTTTGAGAGGTTACCAGTGGGAGATGAGGACCAGCAAGAGCTTTCAGGGCTGGCACCTTTAGTGTAGGAGCAATCGCTGGACGTTCGCAATGTCGGGGTTGAGCACTGGCCAGATTGAGCAGGAGAGGCTGTGTACGTTGGAAGTTTTAGTAGGCTAAACAAGTTCAGAGCCCAAGTGTTTGTGGTTCGTTTGAGACGTTACCAGTGGGAGATGAGGACCAGCAAGAGCTTTCAGGGCTGGCACCTTTAGTGTAGGAGCAATCCCTGGACGTTCGCAATTTCGGTGTGGAGCTCTGGCCAGACTGAGCAGGAGAGGCTGTGTACGTTGGAAGTTTTAGTAGGCTAAACAAGTTCAGAGCCCAAGTGTTTGTGGTTCGTTTGAGAGGTTACCAGTGGGAGATGAGGACCAGCAAGAGCTTTCAGGGCTGGCACCTTTAGTGTAGGAGCAATCGCTGGACGTTCGCAATTTCGGTGTTGAGCTCTGGCCAGATTGAGCAGGAGAGGCTGTGTACGTTGGAAGTTTTAGTAGGCTAAACAAGTTCAGGGCCCAAGTGTTTGTGGTTCGTTTGAGAGGTTACCAGTGGGAGATGAGGACCAGCAAGAGCTTTCAGGGCTGGCACCTTTAGTGTAGGAGCAATCGCTGGACGTTCGCAATGTCGGTGTTGAGCTCTGGCCAGATTGAGCAGGAGAGGCTGTGTACGTTGGAAGTTTTAGTAGGCTAAACAAGTTCAGAGCCCAAGTGTTTGTGGTTCGTTTGGGAGGTTACCAGTGGGAGATGAGGACCAGCAAGAGCTTTCAGGGCTGGCACCTTTAGTGTAGGAGCAATCCTTGGACGTTCGCAATTTCGGTGTTGAGCTCTGGCCAGATTGAGCAGGAGAGGCTGTGTACGTTGGAAGTTTTAGTAGGCTAAACAAGTTCAGAGCCCAAGTGTTTGTGGTTCGTTTGAGAGGTTACCAGTGGGAGATGAGGACCAGCAAGAGTTTTCAGGGCTGGCACCTTTAGTGTAGGAGCAATCCCTGGACGTTCGCAATTTCGGAGTTGAGCTCTGGCCAGATTGAGCAGGAGAGGCTGTGTACGTTGGAAGTTTTAGTAGGCTAAACAAGTTCAGAGCCCAAGTGTTTGTGGTTCGTTTGAGAGGTTACCAGTGGGAGATGAGGACCAGCAAGAGCTTTCAGGGCTGGCACCTTTAGTGTAGGAGCAATCGCTGGACGTTCGCAATTTCGGTGTTGAGCTCTGGCCAGATTGAGCAGGAGAGGCTGTGTACGTTGGAAGTTTTAGTAGGCTAAACAAGTTCAGAGCCCAAGTGTTTGTGGTTCGTTTGAGACGTTACCAGTGGGAGATGAGGACCAGCAAGAGCTTTCAGGGCTGGCACCTTTAGTGTAGGAGCAATCGCTGGACGTTCGCAATGTCGGTGTTGAGCTCTGGCCAGATTGAGCAGGAGAGGCTGTGTACGTTGGAAGTTTTAGTAGGCTAAACAAGTTCAGAGCCCAAGTGTTTGTGGTTCGTTTGAGAGGTTACCAGTGGGAGATGAGGACCAGCAAGAGCTTTCAGGGCTGGCACCTTTAGTGTCGGAGCAATCCTGGACGTTCGCAATGTCGGTGTTGAGCTCTGGCCAGATTGAGCAGGAGAGGCTGTGTACATTGGAAGTTTTAGTAGGCTAAAGAAGTTCAGAGCCCAAGTGTTTGTGGTTCATTTGAGAGGTTACCAGTGGGAGATGAGGACCAGCAAGAGTTTTCAGGGCTGGCACCTTTAGTGTAGGAGCAATCGCTGGACGTTCGCAATTTCGGTGTTGAGCTCTGGCCAGATTGAGCAGGAGAGGCTGTGTACGTTGGAAGTTTTAGTAGGCTAAACAAGTTCAGAGCCCAAGTGTTTGTGGTTCGTTTGAGAGGTTACCAGTGGGAGATGAGGACCAGCAAGAGCTTTCAGGGCTGGCACCTTTAGTGTAGGAGCAATCCTTGGACGTTCGCAATGTCGGTGTTGAGCTCTGGCCAGATTGAGCAGGAGAGGCTGTGTACGTTGGAAGTTTTAGTAGGCTAAACAAGTTCAGAGCCCAAGTGTTTGTGGTTCGTTTGAGAGGTTACCAGTGGGAGATGAGGACCAGCAAGAGCTTTCAGGGCTGGCACCTTTAGTGTAGGAGCAATCCCTGGACGTTCACAATTTCGGTGTTGAGCTCTGGCCAGATTGAGCAGGAGAGGCTGTGTACGTTGGAAGTTTTAGTAGGCTAAACAAGTTCAGAGCCCAAGTGTTTGTGGTTCGTTTGAGAGGTTACCAGTGGGAGATGAGGACCAGCAAGAGCTTTCAGGGCTGGCACCTTTAGTGTAGAAGCAATCGCTGGACGTTCACAATTTCGGGCTTGAATTTTGGCCAGATTGAGCAGGAGAGGCTGTGTACGTTGGAAGTTTTAGTAGGCTAAACAAGTTCAGAGCCCAAGTGTTTGTGGTTCGTTTGAGACGTTACCAGTGGGAGATGAGGACCAGCAAGAGCTTTCAGGGCTGGCACCTTTAGTGTAGGAGCAATCCCTGGACATTCACAATTTCGGAGTTGAGCTCTGGCCAGATTGAGCAGGAGAGGCTGTGTACGTTGGAAGTTTTAGTAGGCTAAACAAGTTCAGAGCCCAAGTGTTTGTGGTTCGTTTGAGAGGTTACCAGTGGGAGATGAGGACCAGCAAGAGCTTTCAGGGCTGGCACCTTTAGTGTAGGAGCAATCGCTGGACGTTCACAATTTCGGGCTTGAATTTTGGCCAGATTGAGCAGGAGAGGCTGTGTACGTTGGAAGTTTTAGTAGGCTAAACAAGTTCAGAGCCCAAGTGTTTGTGGTTCGTTTGAGACGTTACCAGTGGGAGATGAGGACCAGCAAGAGCTTTCAGGGCTGGCACCTTTAGTGTAGGAGCAATCCCTGGACGTTCGCAATTTCGGTGTTGAGCTCTGGCCAGATTGAGCAGGAGAGGCTGTGTACGTTGGAAGTTTTAGTAGGCTAAACAAGTTCAGAGCCCAAGTGTTTGTGGTTCGTTTGAGAGGTTACCAGTGGGAGATGAGGACCAGCAAGAGCTTTCAGGGCTGGCACCTTTAGTGTAGGAGCAATCCCTGGACATTCACAATTTCGGAGTTGAGCTCTGTCCAGATTGAGCAGGAGAGGCTGTGTACGTTGGAAGTTTTAGTAGGCTAAACAAGTTCAGAGCCCAAGTGTTTGTGGTTCGTTTGAGAGGTTACCAGTGGGAGATGAGGACCAGCAAGAGCTTTCAGGGCTGGCACCTTTAGTGTAGGAGCAATCGCTGGACGTTCGCAATTTCGGTGTTGAGCTCTGGCCAGATTGAGCAGGAGAGGCTGTGTACGTTGGAAGTTTTAGTAGGCTAAACAAGTTCAGAGCCCAAGTGTTTGTGGTTCGTTTGAGAGGTTACCAGTGGGAGATGAGGACCAGCAAGAGCTTTCAGGGCTGGCACCTTTAGTGTAGGAGCAATCGCTGGACGTTCGCAATTTCGGTGTGGAGCTCTGGCCAGATTGAGCAGGAGAGGCTGTGTACGTTGGAAGTTTTAGTAGGCTAAACAAGTTCAGAGCCCAAGTGTTTGTGGTTCGTTTGAGAGGTTACCAGTGGGAGATGAGGACCAGCAAGAGCTTTCAGGGCTGGCACCTTTAGTGTAGGAGCAATCGCTGGACGTTCGCAATGTCGGTGTTGAGCTCTGGCCAGATTGAGCAGGAGAGGCTGTGTACGTTGGAAGTTTTAGTAGGCTAAACAAGTTCAGAGCCCAAGTGTTTGTGGTTCGTTTGAGAGGTTACCAGTGGGAGATGAGGACCAGCAAGAGCTTTCAGGGCTGGCACCTTTAGTGTAGGAGCAATCCCTGGACGTTCGCAATGTCGGTGTTGAGCTCTGGCCAGATTGAGCAGGAGAGGCTGTGTACATTGGAAGTTTTAGTAGGCTAAAGAAGTTCAGAGCCCAAGTGTTTGTGGTTCGTTTGAGAGGTTACCAGTGGGAGATGAGGACCAGCAAGAGCTTTCAGGGCTGGCACCTTTAGTGTAGGAGCAATCCTTGGACGTTCGCAATGTCGGTGTTGAGCTCTGGCCAGATTGAGCAGGAGAGGCTGTGTACGTTGGAAGTTTTAGTAGGCTAAACAAGTTCAGAGCCCAAGTGTTTGTGGTTCGTTTGAGAGGTTACCAGTGGGAGATGAGGACCAGCAAGAGCTTTCAGGGCTGGCACCTTTAGTGTAGGAGCAATCGCTGGACGTTCGCAATGTCGGTGTTGAGCTCTGGCCAGATTGAGCAGGAGAGGCTGTGTACGTTGGAAGTTTTAGTAGGCTAAACAAGTTCAGAGCCCAAGTGTTTGTGGTTCGTTTGAGAGGTTACCAGTGGGAGATGAGGACCAGCAAGAGCTTTCAGGGCTGGCACCTTTAGTGTAGGAGCAATCCCTGGACGTTCGCAATTTCGGTGTTGAGCTCTGGCCAGACTGAGCAGGAGAGGCTGTGTACGTTGGAAGTTTTAGTAGGCTAAACAAGTTCAGAGCCCAAGTGTTTGTGGTTCGTTTGAGAGGTTACCAGTGGGAGATGAGGACCAGCAAGAGCTTTCAGGGCTGGCACCTTTAGTGTAGGAGCAATCGCTGGACGTTCGCAATTTCGGTGTTGAGCTCTGGCCAGATTGAGCAGGAGAGGCTGTGTACGTTGGAAGTTTTAGTAGGCTAAACAAGTTCAGAGCCCAAGTGTTTGTGGTTCGTTTGGGAGGTTACCAGTGGGAGATGAGGACCAGCAAGAGCTTTCAGGGCTGGCACCTTTAGTGTAGGAGCAATCCTTGGACGTTCGCAATTTCGGTGTTGAGCTCTGGCCAGATTGAGCAGGAGAGGCTGTGTACGTTGGAAGTTTTAGTAGGCTAAACAAGTTCAGAGCCCAAGTGTTTGTGGTTCGTTTGAGAGGTTACCAGTGGGAGATGAGGACCAGCAAGAGTTTTCCGGGCTGGCACCTTTAGTGTAGGAGCAATCCCTGGACGTTCGCAATTTCGGAGTTGAGCTCTGGCCAGATTGAGCAGGAGAGGCTGTGTACGTTGGAAGTTTTAGTAGGCTAAACAAGTTCAGAGCCCAAGCGTTTGTGGTTCGTTTGAGAGGTTACCAGTGGGAGATGAGGACCAGCAAGAGCTTTCAGGGCTGGCACCTTTAGTGTCGGAGCAATCGCTGGACGTTCGCAATGTCGGTGTTGAGCTCTGGCCAGATTGAGCAGGAGAGGCTGTGTACATTGGAAGTTTTAGTAGGCTAAAGAAGTTCAGAGCCCAAGTGTTTGTGGTTCATTTGAGAGGTTACCAGTGGGAGATGAGGACCAGCAAGAGCTTTCAGGGCTGGCACCTTTAGTGTAGGAGCAATCGCTGGACGTTCGCAATTTCGGTGTTGAGCTCTGGCCAGATTGAGCAGGAGAGGCTGTGTACGTTGGAAGTTTTAGTAGGCTAAACAAGTTCAGAGCCCAAGTGTTTGTGGTTCGTTTGAGAGGTTACCAGTGGGAGATGAGGACCAGCAAGAGCTTTCAGGGCTGGCACCTTTAGTGTAGGAGCAATCCTTGGACGTTCGCAATGTCGGTGTTGAGCTCTGGCCAGATTGAGCAGGAGAGGCTGTGTACGTTGGAAGTTTTAGTAGGCTAAACAAGTTCAGAGCCCAAGTGTTTGTGGTTCGTTTGAGAGGTTACCAGTGGGAGATGAGGACCAGCAAGAGCTTTCAGGGCTGGCACCTTTAGTGTAGGAGCAATCGCTGGACGTTCGCAATGTCGGTGTTGAGCTGTGGCCAGATTGAGCAGGAGAGGCTGTGTACGTTGGAAGTTTTAGTAGGCTAAACAAGTTCAGAGCCCAAGTGTTTGTGGTTCGTTTGAGACGTTACCAGTGGGAGATGAGGACCAGCAAGAGCTTTCAGGGCTGGCACCTTTAGTGTAGGAGCAATCCCTGGACGTTCGCAATTTCGGTGTTGAGCTCTGGCCAGACTGAGCAGGAGAGGCTGTGTACGTTGGAAGTTTTAGTAGGCTAAAGAAGTTCAGAGCCCAAGTGTTTGTGGTTCGTTTGAGAGGTTACCAGTGGGAGATGAGGACCAGCAAGAGCTTTCAGGGCTGGCACCTTTAGTGTAGGAGCAATCGCTGGACGTTCGCAATGTCGGTGTTGAGCTCTGGCCAGATTGAGCAGGAGAGGCTGTGTACGTTGGAAGTTTTAGTAGGCTAAACAAGTTCAGAGCCCAAGTGTTTGTGGTTCGTTTGGGAGGTTACCAGTGGGAGATGAGGACCAGCAAGAGCTTTCAGGGCTGGCACCTTTAGTGTAGGAGCAATCCTTGGACGTTCGCAATTTCGGTGTTGAGCTCTGGCCAGATTGAGCAGGAGAGGCTGTGTACGTTGGAAGTTTTAGTAGGCTAAACAAGTTCAGAGCCCAAGTGTTTGTGGTTCGTTTGAGAGGTTACCAGTGGGAGATGAGGACCAGCAAGAGTTTTCCGGGCTGGCACCTTTAGTGTAGGAGCAATCCCTGGACGTTCGCAATTTCGGAGTTGAGCTCTGGCCAGATTGAGCAGGAGAGGCTGTGTACGTTGGAAGTTTTAGTAGGCTAAACAAGTTCAGAGCCCAAGCGTTTGTGGTTCGTTTGAGACGTTACCAGTGGGAGATGAGGACCAGCAAGAGCTTTCAGGGCTGGCACCTTTAGTGTAGGAGCAATCGCTGGACGTTCGCAATGTCGGTGTTGAGCTCTGGCCAGATTGAGCAGGAGAGGCTGTGTACGTTGGAAGTTTTAGTAGGCTAAACAAGTTCAGAGCCCAAGCGTTTGTGGTTCGTTTGAGAGGTTACCAGTGGGAGATGAGGACCAGCAAGAGCTTTCAGGGCTGGCACCTTTAGTGTAGGAGCAATCGCTGGACGTTCGCAATGTCGGTGTTGAGCTCTGGCCAGATTGAGCAGGAGAGGCTGTGTACGTTGGAAGTTTTAGTAGGCTAAACAAGTTCAGAGCCCAAGTGTTTGTGGTTCGTTTGAGACGTTACCAGTGGGAGATGAGGACCAGCAAGAGCTTTCAGGGCTGGCACCTTTAGTGTCGGAGCAATCCCTGGACGTTCGCAATGTCGGTGTTGAGCTCTGGCCAGATTGAGCAGGAGAGGCTGTGTACATTGGAAGTTTTAGTAGGCTAAAGAAGTTCAGAGCCCAAGTGTTTGTGGTTCATTTGAGAGGTTACCAGTGGGAGATGAGGACCAGCAAGAGCTTTCAGGGCTGGCACCTTTAGTGTAGGAGCAATCCTTGGACGTTCGCAATTTCGGTGTTGAGCTCTGGCCAGATTGAGCAGGAGAGGCTGTGTACGTTGGAAGTTTTAGTAGGCTAAACAAGTTCAGAGCCCAAGTGTTTGTGGTTCGTTTGAGAGGTTACCAGTGGGAGATGAGGACCAGCAAGAGCTTTCAGGGCTGGCACCTTTAGTGTAGGAGCAATCCTTGGACGTTCGCAATTTCGGTGTTGAATTTTGACCAGATTGAGCAGGAGAGGCTGTGTACGTTGGAAGTTTTAGTAGGCTAAACAAGTTCAGAGCCCAAGTGTTTGTGGTTCGTTTGAGACGTTAGCAGTGGGAGATGAGGACCAGCAAGAGCTTTCAGGGCTGGCACCTTTAGTGTAGGAGCAATCGCTGGACGTTCGCAATGTCGGTGTTGAGCTCTGGCCAGATTGAGCAGGAGAGGCTGTGTACGTTGGAAGTTTTAGTAGGCTAAAGAAGTTCAGAGCCCAAGTGTTTGTGGTTCGTTTGAGAGGTTACCAGTGGGAGATGAGGACCAGCAAGAGCTTTCAGGGCTGGCACCTTTAGTGTAGGAGCAATCCTTGGACGTTCGCAATTTCGGAGTTGAGCTCTGGCCAGATTGAGCAGGAGAGGCTGTGTACGTTGGAAGTTTTAGTAGGCTAAAGAAGTTCAGAGCCCAAGTGTTTGTGGTTCGTTTGAGAGGTTACCAGTGGGAGATGAGGACCAGCAAGAGCTTTCAGGGCTGGCACCTTTAGTGTAGGAGCAATCCCTGGACGTTCGCAATGTCGGTGTTGAGCTCTGGCCAGATTGAGCAGGAGAGGCTGTGTACGTTGGAAGTTTTAGTAGGCTAAACAAGTTCAGAGCCCAAGTGTTTGTGGTTCGTTTGAGAGGTTACCAGTGGGAGATGAGGACCAGCAAGAGCTTTCAGGGCTGGCACCTTTAGTGTAGGAGCAATCCTTGGACGTTCGCAATGTCGGTGTTGAGCTCTGGCCAGATTGAGCAGGAGAGGCTGTGTACGTTGGAAGTTTTAGTAGGCTAAACAAGTTCAGAGCCCAAGTGTTTGTGGTTCGTTTGAGAGGTTACCAGTGGGAGATGAGGACCAGCAAGAGCTTTCAGGGCTGGCACCTTTAGTGTAGGAGCAATCGCTGGACGTTCGCAATGTCGGTGTTGAGCTCTGGCCAGATTGAGCAGGAGAGGCTGTGTACGTTGGAAGTTTTAGTAGGCTAAACAAGTTCAGAGCCCAAGTGTTTGTGGTTCGTTTGAGACGTTACCAGTGGGAGATGAGGACCAGCAAGAGCTTTCAGGGCTGGCACCTTTAGTGTAGGAGCAATCCCTGGACGTTCGCAATTTCGGTGTTGAGCTCTGGCCAGACTGAGCAGGAGAGGCTGTGTACGTTGGAAGTTTTAGTAGGCTAAACAAGTTCAGAGCCCAAGTGTTTGTGGTTCGTTTGAGAGGTTACCAGTGGGAGATGAGGACCAGCAAGAGCTTTCAGGGCTGGCACCTTTAGTGTAGGAGCAATCGCTGGACGTTCGCAATGTCGGTGTTGAGCTCTGGCCAGATTGAGCAGGAGAGGCTGTGTACGTTGGAAGTTTTAGTAGGCTAAACAAGTTCAGAGCCCAAGTGTTTGTGGTTCGTTTGGGAGGTTACCAGTGGGAGATGAGGACCAGCAAGAGCTTTCAGGGCTGGCACCTTTAGTGTAGGAGCAATCCTTGGACGTTCGCAATTTCGGTGTTGAGCTCTGGCCAGATTGAGCAGGAGAGGCTGTGTACGTTGGAAGTTTTAGTAGGCTAAACAAGTTCAGAGCCCAAGTGTTTGTGGTTCGTTTGAGAGGTTACCAGTGGGAGATGAGGACCAGCAAGAGTTTTCCGGGCTGGCACCTTTAGTGTAGGAGCAATCCCTGGACGTTCGCAATTTCGGAGTTGAGCTCTGGCCAGATTGAGCAGGAGAGGCTGTGTACGTTGGAAGTTTTAGTAGGCTAAACAAGTTCAGAGCCCAAGCGTTTGTGGTTCGTTTGAGAGGTTACCAGTGGGAGATGAGGACCAGCAAGAGCTTTCAGGGCTGGCACCTTTAGTGTAGGAGCAATCGCTGGACGTTCGCAATGTCGGTGTTGAGCTCTGGCCAGATTGAGCAGGAGAGGCTGTGTACGTTGGAAGTTTTAGTAGGCTAAACAAGTTCAGAGCCCAAGCGTTTGTGGTTCGTTTGAGAGGTTACCAGTGGGAGATGAGGACCAGCAAGAGCTTTCAGGGCTGGCACCTTTAGTGTAGGAGCAATCGCTGGACGTTCGCAATGTCGGTGTTGAGCTCTGGCCAGATTGAGCAGGAGAGGCTGTGTACGTTGGAAGTTTTAGTAGGCTAAACAAGTTCAGAGCCCAAGTGTTTGTGGTTCGTTTGAGAGGTTACCAGTGGGAGATGAGGACCAGCAAGAGCTTTCAGGGCTGGCACCTTTAGTGTCGGAGCAATCCCTGGACGTTCGCAATGTCGGTGTTGAGCTCTGGCCAGATTGAGCAGGAGAGGCTGTGTACATTGGAAGTTTTAGTAGGCTAAAGAAGTTCAGAGCCCAAGTGTTTGTGGTTCATTTGAGAGGTTACCAGTGGGAGATGAGGACCAGCAAGAGCTTTCAGGGCTGGCACCTTTAGTGTAGGAGCAATCCTTGGACGTTCGCAATTTCGGTGTTGAGCTCTGGCCAGATTGAGCAGGAGAGGCTGTGTACGTTGGAAGTTTTAGTAGGCTAAACAAGTTCAGAGCCCAAGTGTTTGTGGTTCGTTTGAGAGGTTACCAGTGGGAGATGAGGACCAGCAAGAGCTTTCAGGGCTGGCACCTTTAGTGTAGGAGCAATCGCTGGACGTTCGCAATGTCGGTGTTGAGCTCTGGCCAGATTGAGCAGGAGAGGCTGTGTACGTTGGAAGTTTTAGTAGCCTAAACAAGTTCAGAGGCCAAGTGTTTGTGGTTCGTTTGAGAGGTTACCAGTGGGAGATGAGGACCAGCAAGAGCTTTCAGGGCTGGCACCTTTAGTGTAGGAGCAATCCGTGGACGTTCGCAATGTCGGTGTTGAGCTCTGGCCAGATTGAGCAGGAGAGGCTGTGTACGTTGGAAGTTTTAGTAGGCTAAAGAAGTTCAGAGCCCAAGTGTTTGTGGTTCGTTTGAGAGGTTACCAGTGGGAGATGAGGACCAGCAAGAGCTTTCAGGGCTGGCACCTTTAGTGTAGGAGCAATCGCTGGACGTTCACAATTTCGGTGTTGAATTTTGTCCAGATTGAGCAGGAGAGGCTGTGTACGTTGGAAGTTTTAGTAGGCTAAACAAGTTCAGAGCCCAAGTGTTTGTGGTTCGTTTGAGAGGTTACCAGTGGGAGATGAGGACCAGCAAGAGCTTTCAGGGCTGGCACCTTTAGTGTAGGAGCAATCCCTGGACGTTCGCAATTTCGGTGTTGAGCTCTGGCCAGACTGAGCAGGAGAGGCTGTGTACGTTGGAAGTTTTAGTAGGCTAAACAAGTTCAGAGCCCAAGTGTTTGTGGTTCGTTTGAGAGGTTACCAGTGGGAGATGAGGACCAGCAAGAGCTTTCAGGGCTGGCACCTTTAGTGTAGGAGCAATCGCTGGACGTTCGCAATGTCGGTGTTGAGCTCTGGCCAGATTGAGCAGGAGAGGCTGTGTACGTTGGAAGTTTTAGTAGGCTAAACAAGTTCAGAGCCCAAGTGTTTGTGGTTCGTTTGGGAGGTTACCAGTGGGAGATGAGGACCAGCAAGAGCTTTCAGGGCTGGCACCTTTAGTGTAGGAGCAATCGCTGGACGTTCACAAT
Source organism: Gavia stellata (assembly GCF_030936135.1). Taxonomy (NCBI): domain Eukaryota; kingdom Metazoa; phylum Chordata; class Aves; order Gaviiformes; family Gaviidae; genus Gavia; species Gavia stellata. The sequence continues at coordinate 17,778 of NW_026776483.1, forward strand.
TTCGGAGTTGAGCTCTGGCCAGATTGAGCAGGAGAGGCTGTGTACGTTGGAAGTTTTAGTAGGCTAAACAAGTTCAGAGCCCAAGTGTTTGTGGTTCGTTTGAGAGGTTACCAGTGGGAGATGAGGACCAGCAAGAGCTTTCAGGGCTGGCACCTTTAGTGTAGGAGCAATCCTTGGACGTTCGCAATGTCAGTGTTGAGCTCTGGCCAGATTGAGCAGGAGAGGCTGTGTACGTTGGAAGTTTTAGTAGGCTAAACAAGTTCAGAGCCCAAGTGTTTGTGGTTCGTTTGAGAGGTTACCAGTGGGAGATGAGGACCAGCAAGAGCTTTCAGGGCTGGCACCTTTAGTGTAGGAGCAATCCTTGGACGTTCGCAATGTCGGAGTTGAGCTCTGGCCAGATTGAGCAGGAGAGGCTGTGTACGTTGGAAGTTTTAGTAGGCTAAACAAGTTCAGAGCCCAAGTGTTTGTGGTTCGTTTGAGAGGTTACCAGTGGGAGATGAGGACCAGCAAGAGCTTTCAGGGCTGGCACCTTTAGTGTAGGAGCAATCCCTGGACGTTCGCAATTTCGGAGTTGAGCTCTGGCCAGATTGAGCAGGAGAGGCTGTGTACGTTGGAAGTTTTAGTAGGCTAAACAAGTTCAGAGGCCAAGTGTTTGTGGTTCGTTTGAGAGGTTACCAGTGGGAGATGAGGACCAGCAAGAGCTTTCAGGGCTGGCACCTTTAGTGTAGGAGCAATCCTTGGACGTTCGCAATGTCGGTGTTGAATTTTGGCCAGATTGAGCAGGAGAGGCTGTGTACGTTGGAAGTTTTAGTAGGCTAAACAAGTTCAGAGCCCAAGTGTTTGTGGTTCGTTTGAGAGGTTACCAGTGGGAGATGAGGACCAGCAAGAGCTTTCAGGGCTGGCACCTTTAGTGTAGGAGCAATCCCTGGACGTTCGCAATTTCGGAGTTGAGCTCTGGCCAGATTGAGCAGGAGAGGCTGTGTACGTTGGAAGTTTTAGTAGGCTAAACAAGTTCAGAGCCCAAGTGTTTGTGGTTCGTTTGAGAGGTTACCAGTGGGAGATGAGGACCAGCAAGAGCTTTCAGGGCTGGCACCTTTAGTGTAGGAGCAATCCTTGGACGTTCGCAATTTCGGAGTTGAGCTCTGGCCAGATTGAGCAGGAGAGGCTGTGTACTTTGGAAGTTTTAGTAGGCTAAACAAGTTCAGAGCCCAAGTGTTTGTGGTTCGTTTGAGAGGTTACCAGTGGGAGATGAGGACCAGCAAGAGCTTTCAGGGCTGGCACCTTTAGTGTAGGAGCAATCCTTGGACGTTCGCAATTTCGGTGTTGAATTTTGGCCAGATTGAGCAGGAGAGGCTGTGTACGTTGGAAGTTTTAGTAGGCTAAACAAGTTCAGAGCCCAAGTGTTTGTGGTTCGTTTGAGAGGTTACCAGTGGGAGATGAGGACCAGCAAGAGCTTTCAGGGCTGGCACCTTTAGTGTAGGAGCAATCCTTGGACGTTCACAATTTCGGTGTGGAGCTCTGGCCAGATTGAGCAGGAGAGGCTGTGTACGTTGGAAGTTTTAGTAGGCTAAACAAGTTCAGAGCCCAAGTGTTTGTGGTTCGTTTGAGACGTTACCAGTGGGAGATGAGGACCAGCAAGAGCTTTCAGGGCTGGCACCTTTAGTGTAGGAGCAATCGCTGGACGATCGCAATGTCGGTGTTGAGCTCTGGCCAGATTGAGCAGGAGAGGCTGTGTACGTTGGAAGTTTTAGTAGGCTAAACAAGTTCAGAGCCCAAGTGTTTGTGGTTCGTTTGAGAGGTTACCAGTGGGAGATGAGGACCAGCAAGAGCTTTCAGGGCTGGCACCTTTAGTGTAGGAGCAATCGCTGGACGTTCGCAATGTCGGTGTTGAGCTCTGGCCAGATTGAGCAGGAGAGGCTGTGTACGTTGGAAGTTTTAGTAGGCTAAACAAGTTCAGAGGCCAAGTGTTTGTGGTTCGTTTGAGAGGTTACCAGTGGGAGATGAGGACCAGCAAGAGTTTTTAGGGCTGGCACCTTTAGTGTAGGAGCAATCCCTGGACGTTCGCAATGTCGGTGTTGAGCTCTGGCCAGATTGAGCAGGAGAGGCTGTGTACGTTGGAAGTTTTAGTAGGCTAAACAAGTTCAGAGCCCAAGTGTTTGTGGTTCGTTTGAGAGGTTACCAGTGGGAGATGAGGACCAGCAAGAGTTTTCAGGGCTGGCACCTTTAGTGTAGGAGCAATCCCTGGACGTTCGCAATTTCGGAGTTGAGCTCTGGCCAGATTGAGCAGGAGAGGCTGTGTACGTTGGAAGTTTTAGTAGGCTAAACAAGTTCAGAGCCCAAGTGTTTGTGGTTCGTTTGAGAGGTTACCAGTGGGAGATGAGGACCAGCAAGAGCTTTCAGGGCTGGCACCTTTAGTGTAGGAGCAATCGCTGGACGTTCACAATTTCGGAGTTGAGCTCTGGCCAGATTGAGCAGGAGAGGCTGTGTACGTTGGAAGTTTTAGTAGGCTAAACAAGTTCAGAGCCCAAGTGTTTGTGGTTCGTTTGAGAGGTTACCAGTGGGAGATGAGGACCAGCAAGAGCTTTCATGGCCGGCACCTTTAGTGTAGGAGCAATCCTTGGACGTTCGCAATTTCGGTGTTGAGCTCTGGCCAGATTGAGCAGGAGAGGCTGTGTACATTGGAAGTTTTAGTAGGCGAAACAAGTTCAGAGGCCAAGTGTTTGTGGTTCGTTTGAGAGGTTACCAGTGGGAGATGAGGACCAGCAAGAGCTTTCAGGGCTGGCACCTTTAGTGTAGGAGCAATCCTTGGACGTTCGCAATGTCGGTGTTGAGCTCTGGCCAGATTGAGCAGGAGAGGCTGTGTACGTTGGAAGTTTTAGTAGGCTAAAGAAGTTCAGAGCCCAAGTGTTTGTGGTTCGTTTGAGAGGTTACCAGTGGGAGATGAGGACCAGCAAGAGCTTTCAGGGCTGGCACCTTTAGTGTAGGAGCAATCCCTGGACGTTCGCAATTTCGGTGTTGAGCTCTGGCCAGATTGAGCAGGAGAGGCTGTGTACGTTGGAAGTTTTAGTAGGCTAAACAAGTTCAGAGGCCAAGTGTTTGTGGTTCGTTTGAGAGGTTACCAGTGGGAGATGAGGACCAGCAAGAGCTTTCAGGGCTGGCACCTTTAGTGTAGGAGCAATCGCTGGACGTTCGCAATTTCGGTGTTGAGCTCTGGCCAGATTGAGCAGGAGAGGCTGTGTACATTGGAAGTTTTAGTAGGCTAAACAAGTTCAGAGCCCAAGTGTTTGTGGTTCGTTTGAGAGGTTACCAGTGGGAGATGAGGACCAGCAAGAGCTTTCAGGGCTGGCACCTTTAGTGTAGGAGCAATCCTTGGACGTTCGCAATTTCGGTGTTGAGCTCTGGCCAGATTGAGCAGGAGAGGCTGTGTACGTTGGAAGTTTTAGTAGGCTAAACAAGTTCAGAGCCCAAGTGTTTGTGGTTCGTTTGAGAGGTTACCAGTGGGAGATGAGGACCAGCAAGAGCTTTCAGGGCTGGCACCTTTAGTGTAGGAGCAATCGCTGGACGTTCACAATTTCGGAGTTGAGCTCTGGCCAGATTGAGCAGGAGAGGCTGTGTACGTTGGAAGTTTAGTAGGCTAAACAAGTTCAGAGCCCAAGTGTTTGTGGTTCGTTTGAGAGGTTACCAGTGGGAGCTGAGGACCAGCAAGAGCTTTCAGGGCTGGCACCTTTAGTGTAGGAGCAATCCCTGGACGTTCGCAATTTCGGTGTTGAGCTCTGGCCAGACTGAGCAGGAGAGGCTGTGTACGTTGGAAGTTTTAGTAGGCTAAACAAGTTCAGAGCCCAAGTGTTTGTGGTTCGTTTGAGAGGTTACCAGTGGGAGATGAGGACCAGCAAGAGCTTTCATGGCCGGCACCTTTAGTGTAGGAGCAATCCTTGGACGTTCGCAATTTCGGTGTTGAGCTCTGGCCAGATTGAGCAGGAGAGGCTGTGTACATTGGAAGTTTTAGTAGGCTAAACAAGTTCAGAGGCCAAGTGTTTGTGGTTCGTTTGAGAGGTTACCAGTGGGAGATGAGGACCAGCAAGAGCTTTCAGGGCTGGCACCTTTAGTGTAGGAGCAATCCTTGGACGTTCGCAATGTCGGTGTTGAGCTCTGGCCAGATTGAGCAGGAGAGGCTGTGTACGTTGGAAGTTTTAGTAGGCTAAAGAAGTTCAGAGCCCAAGTGTTTGTGGTTCGTTTGAGAGGTTACCAGTGGGAGATGAGGACCAGCAAGAGCTTTCAGGGCTGGCACCTTTAGTGTAGGAGCAATCCCTGGACGTTCGCAATTTCGGTGTTGAGCTCTGGCCAGATTGAGCAGGAGAGGCTGTGTACGTTGGAAGTTTTAGTAGGCTAAACAAGTTCAGAGGCCAAGTGTTTGTGGTTCGTTTGAGAGGTTACCAGTGGGAGATGAGGACCAGCAAGAGCTTTCAGGGCTGGCACCTTTAGTGTAGGAGCAATCGCTGGACGTTCGCAATTTCGGTGTTGAGCTCTGGCCAGATTGAGCAGGAGAGGCTGTGTACATTGGAAGTTTTAGTAGGCTAAACAAGTTCAGAGCCCAAGTGTTTGTGGTTCGTTTGAGAGGTTACCAGTGGGAGATGAGGACCAGCAAGAGCTTTCAGGGCTGGCACCTTTAGTGTAGGAGCAATCCTTGGACGTTCGCAATTTCGGTGTTGAGCTCTGGCCAGATTGAGCAGGAGAGGCTGTGTACGTTGGAAGTTTTAGTAGGCTAAACAAGTTCAGAGCCCAAGTGTTTGTGGTTCGTTTGAGAGGTTACCAGTGGGAGATGAGGACCAGCAAGAGCTTTCAGGGCTGGCACCTTTAGTGTAGGAGCAATCCCTGGACATTCGCAATTTCGGAGTTGAGCTCTGGCCAGATTGAGCAGGAGAGGCTGTGTACGTTGGAAGTTTTAGTAGGCTAAACAAGTTCAGAGGCCAAGTGTTTGTGGTTCGTTTGAGAGGTTACCAGTGGGAGATGAGGACCAGCAAGAGCTTTCAGGGCTGGCACCTTTAGTGTAGGAGCAATCGCTGGACATTCGCAATTTCGGTGTTGAGCTCTGGCCAGACTGAGCAGGAGAGGCTGTGTACGTTGGAAGTTTTAGTAGGCTAAACAAGTTCAGAGCCCAAGTGTTTGTGGTTCCTTTGAGAGGTTACCAGTGGGAGATGAGGACCAGCAAGAGCTTTCATGGCCGGCACCTTTAGTGTAGGAGCAATCCTTGGACGTTCGCAATTTCGGTGTTGAGCTCTGGCCAGATTGAGCAGGAGAGGCTGTGTACATTGGAAGTTTTAGTAGGCTAAACAAGTTCAGAGGCCAAGTGTTTGTGGTTCGTTTGAGAGGTTACCAGTGGGAGATGAGGACCAGCAAGAGCTTTCAGGGCTGGCACCTTTAGTGTAGGAGCAATCCTTGGACGTTCGCAATGTCGGTGTTGAGCTCTGGCCAGATTGAGCAGGAGAGGCTGTGTACGTTGGAAGTTTTAGTAGGCTAAAGAAGTTCAGAGCCCAAGTGTTTGTGGTTCGTTTGAGAGGTTACCAGTGGGAGATGAGGACCAGCAAGAGCTTTCAGGGCTGGCACCTTTAGTGTAGGAGCAATCCCTGGACGTTCGCAATTTCGGTGTTGAGCTCTGGCCAGATTGAGCAGGAGAGGCTGTGTACGTTGGAAGTTTTAGTAGGCTAAACAAGTTCAGAGGCCAAGTGTTTGTGGTTCGTTTGAGAGGTTACCAGTGGGAGATGAGGACCAGCAAGAGCTTTCAGGGCTGGCACCTTTAGTGTAGGAGCAATCGCTGGACGTTCGCAATTTCGGTGTTGAGCTCTGGCCAGATTGAGCAGGAGAGGCTGTGTACATTGGAAGTTTTAGTAGGCTAAACAAGTTCAGAGCCCAAGTGTTTGTGGTTCGTTTGAGAGGTTACCAGTGGGAGATGAGGACCAGCAAGAGCTTTCAGGGCTGGCACCTTTAGTGTAGGAGCAATCCTTGGACGTTCGCAATTTCGGTGTTGAGCTCTGGCCAGATTGAGCAGGAGAGGCTGTGTACGTTGGAAGTTTTAGTAGGCTAAACAAGTTCAGAGCCCAAGTGTTTGTGGTTCGTTTGAGAGGTTACCAGTGGGAGATGAGGACCAGCAAGAGCTTTCAGGGCTGGCACCTTTAGTGTAGGAGCAATCCCTGGACATTCGCAATTTCGGAGTTGAGCTCTGGCCAGATTGAGCAGGAGAGGCTGTGTACGTTGGAAGTTTTAGTAGGCTAAACAAGTTCAGAGCCCAAGTGTTTGTGGTTCGTTTGAGAGGTTACCAGTGGGAGATGAGGACCAGCAAGAGCTTTCAGGGCTGGCACCTTTAGTGTAGGAGCAATCGCTGGACATTCGCAATTTCGGTGTTGAGCTCTGGCCAGATTGAGCAGGAGAGGCTGTGTACGTTGGAAGTTTTAGTAGGCTAAACAAGTTCAGAGCCCAAGTGTTTGTGGTTCGTTTGAGAGGTTACCAGTGGGAGATGAGGACCAGCAAGAGCTTTCAGGGCTGGCACCTTTAGTGTAGGAGCAATCGCTGGACGTTCGCAATGTCGGTGTTGAGCTCTGGCCAGATTGAGCAGGAGAGGCTGTGTACGTTGGAAGTTTTAGTAGGCTAAACAAGTTCAGAGCCCAAGTGTTTGTGGTTCGTTTGAGAGGTTACCAGTGGGAGATGAGGACCAGCAAGAGCTTTCAGGGCTGGCACCTTTAGTGTAGGAGCAATCCCTGGACGTTCGCAATGTCGGTGTTGAGCTCTGGCCAGATTGAGCAGGAGAGGCTGTGTACATTGGAAGTTTTAGTAGGCTAAAGAAGTTCAGAGCCCAAGTGTTTGTGGTTCGTTTGAGAGGTTACCAGTGGGAGATGAGGACCAGCAAGAGCTTTCAGGGCTGGCACCTTTAGTGTAGGAGCAATCGCTGGACGTTCGCAATTTCGGTGTTGAGCTCTGGCCAGATTGAGCAGGAGAGGCTGTGTACGTTGGAAGTTTTAGTAGGCTAAACAAGTTCAGAGCCCAAGTGTTTGTGGTTCGTTTGAGAGGTTACCAGTGGGAGATGAGGACCAGCAAGAGCTTTCAGGGCTGGCACCTTTAGTGTAGGAGCAATCGCTGGACGTTCGCAATTTCGGTGTGGAGCTCTGGCCAGATTGAGCAGGAGAGGCTGTGTACGTTGGAAGTTTTAGTAGGCTAAACAAGTTCAGAGCCCAAGTGTTTGTGGTTCGTTTGAGAGGTTACCAGTGGGAGATGAGGACCAGCAAGAGCTTTCAGGGCTGGCACCTTTAGTGTAGGAGCAATCGCTGGACGTTCGCAATGTCGGTGTTGAGCTCTGGCCAGATTGAGCAGGAGAGGCTGTGTACGTTGGAAGTTTTAGTAGGCTAAACAAGTTCAGAGCCCAAGTGTTTGTGGTTCGTTTGAGAGGTTACCAGTGGGAGATGAGGACCAGCAAGAGCTTTCAGGGCTGGCACCTTTAGTGTAGGAGCAATCCTTCGACGTTCGCAATTTCGGTGTTGAGCTCTGGCCAGATTGAGCAGGAGAGGCTGTGTACGTTGGAAGTTTTAGTAGGCTAAACAAGTTCAGAGGCCAAGTGTTTGTGGTTCGTTTGAGAGGTTACCAGTGGGAGATGAGGACCAGCAAGAGTTTTTAGGGCTGGCACCTTTAGTGTAGGAGCAATCCCTGGACGTTCGCAATGTCGGTGTTGAGCTCTGGCCAGATTGAGCAGGAGAGGCTGTGTACGTTGGAAGTTTTAGTAGGCTAAACAAGTTCAGAGCCCAAGTGTTTGTGGTTCGTTTGAGAGGTTACCAGTGGGAGATGAGGACCAGCAAGAGTTTTCAGGGCTGGCACCTTTAGTGTAGGAGCAATCCCTGGACGTTCGCAATTTCGGAGTTGAGCTCTGGCCAGATTGAGCAGGAGAGGCTGTGTACGTTGGAAGTTTTAGTAGGCTAAACAAGTTCAGAGCCCAAGTGTTTGTGGTTCGTTTGAGAGGTTACCAGTGGGAGATGAGGACCAGCAAGAGCTTTCAGGGCTGGCACCTTTAGTGTAGGAGCAATCGCTGGACGTTCACAATTTCGGAGTTGAGCTCTGGCCAGATTGAGCAGGAGAGGCTGTGTACGTTGGAAGTTTTAGTAGGCTAAACAAGTTCAGAGCCCAAGTGTTTGTGGTTCGTTTGAGAGGTTACCAGTGGGAGATGAGGACCAGCAAGAGCTTTCAGGGCTGGCACCTTTAGTGTAGGAGCAATCCCTGGACGTTCGCAATTTCGGTGTTGAGCTCTGGCCAGATTGAGCAGGAGAGGCTGTGTACGTTGGAAGTTTTAGTAGGCTAAACAAGTTCAGAGCCCAAGTGTTTGTGGTTCGTTTGAGAGGTTACCAGTGGGAGATGAGGACCAGCAAGAGCTTTCAGGGCTGGCACCTTTAGTGTAGGAGCAATCCCTGGACGTTCGCAATTTCGGAGTTGAGCTCTGGCCAGATTGAGCAGGAGAGGCTGTGTACGTTGGAAGTTTTAGTAGGCTAAACAAGTTCAGAGCCCAAGTGTTTGTGGTTCGTTTGAGAGGTTACCAGTGGGAGATGAGGACCAGCAAGAGCTTTCAGGGCTGGCACCTTTAGTGTAGGAGCAATCGCTGGACGTTCGCAATTTCGGTGTTGAGCTCTGGCCAGATTGAGCAGGAGAGGCTGTGTACATTGGAAGTTTTAGTAGGCTAAACAAGTTCAGAGCCCAAGTGTTTGTGGTTCGTTTGAGAGGTTACCAGTGGGAGATGAGGACCAGCAAGAGCTTTCAGGGCTGGCACCTTTAGTGTAGGAGCAATCCTTGGACATTCGCAATTTCGGTGTTGAGCTCTGGCCAGATTGAGCAGGAGAGGCTGTGTACGTTGGAAGTTTTAGTAGGCTAAACAAGTTCAGAGCCCAAGTGTTTGTGGTTCGTTTGAGAGGTTACCAGTGGGAGATGAGGACCAGCAAGAGCTTTCAGGGCTGGCACCTTTAGTGTAGGAGCAATCACTGGACATTCGCAATTTCGGAGTTGAGCTCTGGCCAGATTGAGCAGGAGAGGCTGTGTACGTTGGAAGTTTTAGTAGGCTAAACAAGTTCAGAGCCCAAGTGTTTGTGGTTCGTTTGAGACGTTACCAGTGGGAGATGAGGACCAGCAAGAGCTTTCAGGGCTGGCACATTTAGTGTAGGAGCAATCCCTGGACGTTCGCAATGTCGGTGTTGAGCTCTGGCCAGATTGAGCAGGAGAGGCTGTGTACATTGGAAGTTTTAGTAGGCTAAAGAAGTTCAGAGCCCAAGTGTTTGTGGTTCGTTTGAGAGGTTACCAGTGGGAGATGAGGACCAGCAAGAGCTTTCAGGGCTGGCACCTTTAGTGTAGGAGCAATCGCTGGACGTTCGCAATTTCGGTGTGGAGCTCTGGCCAGATTGAGCAGGAGAGGCTGTGTACGTTGGAAGTTTTAGTAGGCTAAACAAGTTCAGAGCCCAAGTGTTTGTGGTTCGTTTGAGAGGTTACCAGTGGGAGATGAGGACCAGCAAGAGCTTTCAGGGCTGGCACCTTTAGTGTATGAGCAATCCTTGGACGTTCGCAATTTCGGTGTTGAGCTCTGGCCAGATTGAGCAGGAGAGGCTGTGTACGTTGGAAGTTTTAGTAGGCTAAACAAGTTCAGAGCCCAAGTGTTTGTGGTTTGTTTGAGAGGTTACCAGTGGGAGATGAGGACCAGCAAGAGCTTTCAGGGCTGGCACCTTTAGTGTAGGAGCAATCGCTGGACGTTCACAATTTCGGTGTTGAATTTTGGCCAGATTGAGCAGGAGAGGCTGTGTACGTTGGAAGTTTTAGTAGGCTAAACAAGTTCAGAGCCCAAGTGTTTGTGGTTCGTTTGAGAGGTTCCCAGTGGGAGATGAGGACCAGCAAGAGCTTTCAGGGCTGGCACCTTTAGTGTAGGAGCAATCCCTGGACGTTCGCAATTTCGGAGTTGAGCTCTGGCCAGATTGAGCAGGAGAGGCTGTGTACGTTGGAAGTTTTAGTAGGCTAAACAAGTTCAGAGCCCAAGTGTTTGTGGTTCGTTTGAGACGTTACCAGTGGGAGATGAGGACCAGCAAGAGCTTTCAGGGCTGGCACCTTTAGTGTAGGAGCAATCCCTGGACATTCGCAATTTCGGAGTTGAGCTCTGGCCAGATTGAGCAGGAGAGGCTGTGTACGTTGGAAGTTTTAGTAGGCTAAACAAGTTCAGAGCCCAAGTGTTTGTGGTTCGTTTGAGAGGTTACCAGTGGGAGATGAGGACCAGCAAGAGCTTTCAGGGCTGGCACCTTTAGTGTAGGAGCAATCACTGGACGTTCGCAATTTCGGTGTTGAGCTCTGGCCAGATTGAGCAGGAGAGGCTGTGTGCGTTGGAAGTTTTAGTAGGCTGAACAAGTTCAGAGCCCAAGTGTTTGTGGTTCGTTTGAGAGGTTACCAGTGGGAGATGAGGACCAGCAAGAGCTTTCAGGGCTGGCACCTTTAGTGTAGGAGCAATCCTTGGACGTTCGCAATTTCGGTGTTGAGCTCTGGCCAGATTGAGCAGGAGAGGCTGTGTACGTTGGAAGTTTTAGTAGGCTAAACAAGTTCAGAGCCCAAGTGTTTGTGGTTCGTTTGAGAGGTTACCAGTGGGAGATGAGGACCAGCAAGAGCTTTCAGGGCTGGCACCTTTAGTGTAGGAGCAATCGCTGGACGTTCACAATTTCGGTGTTGAATTTTGGCCAGATTGAGCAGGAGAGGCTGTGTACGTTGGAAGTTTTAGTAGGCTAAACAAGTTCAGAGCCCAAGTGTTTGTGGTTCGTTTGAGACATTACCAGTGGGAGATGAGGACCAGCAAGAGCTTTCAGGGCTGGCACCTTTAGTGTAGGAGCAATCCCTGGACGTTCGCAATTTCGGTGTTGAGCTCTGGCCAGATTGAGCAGGAGAGGCTGTGTACGTTGGAAGTTTTAGTAGGCTAAACAAGTTCAGAGCCCAAGTGTTTGTGGTTCGTTTGAGACGTTACCAGTGGGAGATGAGGACCAGCAAGAGCTTTCAGGGCTGGCACCTTTAGTGTAGGAGCAATCCCTGGACATTCGCAATTTCGGAGTTGAGCTCTGGCCAGATTGAGCAGGAGAGGCTGTGTACGTTGGAAGTTTTAGTAGGCTAAACAAGTTCAGAGCCCAAGTGTTTGTGGTTCGTTTGAGAGGTTACCAGTGGGAGATGAGGACCAGCAAGAGCTTTCAGGTCTGGCACCTTTAGTGTAGGAGCAATCACTGGACGTTCGCAATTTCGGTGTTGAGCTCTGGCCAGATTGAGCAGGAGAGGCTGTGTGCGTTGGAAGTTTTAGTAGGCTGAACAAGTTCAGAGCCCAAGTGTTTGTGGTTCGTTTGAGAGGTTACCAGTGGGAGATGAGGACCAGCAAGAGCTTTCAGGGCTGGCACCTTTAGTGTAGGAGCAATCCTTGGACGTTCGCAATTTCGGTGTTGAGCTCTGGCCAGATTGAGCAGGAGAGGCTGTGTACGTTGGAAGTTTTAGTAGGCTAAACAAGTTCAGAGCCCAAGTGTTTGTGGTTCGTTTGAGAGGTTACCAGTGGGAGATGAGGACCAGCAAGAGCTTTCAGGGCTGGCACCTTTAGTGTAGGAGCAATCGCTGGACGTTCACAATTTCGGTGTTGAATTTTGGCCAGATTGAGCAGGAGAGGCTGTGTACGTTGGAAGTTTTAGTAGGCTAAACAAGTTCAGAGCCCAAGTGTTTGTGGTTCGTTTGAGACGTTACCAGTGGGAGATGAGGACCAGCAAGAGCTTTCAGGGCTGGCACCTTTAGTGTAGGAGCAATCCCTGGACGTTCGCAATTTCGGTGTTGAGCTCTGGCCAGACTGAGCAGGAGAGGCTGTGTACGTTGGAAGTTTTAGTAGGCTAAAGAAGTTCAGAGCCCAAGTGTTTGTGGTTCGTTTGAGAGGTTACCAGTGGGAGATGAGGACCAGCAAGAGCTTTCAGGGCTGGCACCTTTAGTGTAGGAGCAATCGCTGGACGTTCGCAATTTCGGTGTGGAGCTCTGGCCAGATTGAGCAGGAGAGGCTGTGTACGTTGGAAGTTTTAGTAGGCTAAAGAAGTTCAGAGCCCAAGTGTTTGTGGTTCGTTTGAGAGGTTACCAGTGGGAGATGAGGACCAGCAAGAGCTTTCAGGGCTGGCACCTTTAGTGTAGGAGCAATCCTTGGACGTTCGCAATTTCGGTGTTGAGCTCTGGCCAGATTGAGCAGGAGAGGCTGTGTACGTTGGAAGTTTTAGTAGGCTAAACAAGTTCAGAGCCCAAGTGTTTGTGGTTTGTTTGAGAGGTTACCAGTGGGAGATGAGGACCAGCAAGAGCTTTCAGGGCTGGCACCTTTAGTGTAGGAGCAATCGCTGGACGTTCACAATTTCGGTGTTGAATTTTGGCCAGATTGAGCAGGAGAGGCTGTGTACGTTGGAAGTTTTAGTAGGCTAAACAAGTTCAGAGCCCAAGTGTTTGTGGTTCGTTTGAGACATTACCAGTGGGAGATGAGGACCAGCAAGAGCTTTCAGGGCTGGCACCTTTAGTGTAGGAGCAATCCCTGGACGTTCGCAATTTCGGTGTTGAGCTCTGGCCAGATTGAGCAGGAGAGGCTGTGTACGTTGGAAGTTTTAGTAGGCTAAACAAGTTCAGAGCCCAAGTGTTTGTGGTTCGTTTGAGACGTTACCAGTGGGAGATGAGGACCAGCAAGAGCTTTCAGGGCTGGCACCTTTAGTGTAGGAGCAATCCCTGGACATTCGCAATTTCGGAGTTGAGCTCTGGCCAGATTGAGCAGGAGAGGCTGTGTACGTTGGAAGTTTTAGTAGGCTAAACAAGTTCAGAGCCCAAGTGTTTGTGGTTCGTTTGAGAGGTTACCAGTGGGAGATGAGGACCAGCAAGAGCTTTCAGGGCTGGCACCTTTAGTGTAGGAGCAATCACTGGACGTTCGCAATTTCGGTGTTGAGCTCTGGCCAGATTGAGCAGGAGAGGCTGTGTGCGTTGGAAGTTTTAGTAGGCTGAACAAGTTCAGAGCCCAAGTGTTTGTGGTTCGTTTGAGAGGTTACCAGTGGGAGATGAGGACCAGCAAGAGCTTTCAGGGCTGGCACCTTTAGTGTAGGAGCAATCCTTGGACGTTCGCAATTTCGGTGTTGAGCTCTGGCCAGATTGAGCAGGAGAGGCTGTGTACGTTGGAAGTTTTAGTAGGCTAAACAAGTTCAGAGCCCAAGTGTTTGTGGTTCGTTTGAGAGGTTACCAGTGGGAGATGAGGACCAGCAAGAGCTTTCAGGGCTGGCACCTTTAGTGTAGGAGCAATCGCTGGACGTTCACAATTTCGGTGTTGAATTTTGGCCAGATTGAGCAGGAGAGGCTGTGTACGTTGGAAGTTTTAGTAGGCTAAACAAGTTCAGAGCCCAAGTGTTTGTGGTTCGTTTGAGAGGTTACCAGTGGGAGATGAGGACCAGCAAGAGCTTTCAGGGCTGGCACCTTTAGTGTAGGAGCAATCCCTGGACGTTCGCAATTTCGGTGTTGAGCTCTGGCCAGATTGAGCAGGAGAGGCTGTGTACGTTGGAAGTTTTAGTAGGCTAAACAAGTTCAGAGCCCAAGTGTTTGTGGTTCGTTTGAGACGTTACCAGTGGGAGATGAGGACCAGCAAGAGCTTTCAGGGCTGGCACCTTTAGTGTAGGAGCAATCCCTGGACATTCGCAATTTCGGAGTTGAGCTCTGGCCAGATTGAGCAGGAGAGGCTGTGTACGTTGGAAGTTTTAGTAGGCTAAACAAGTTCAGAGCCCAAGTGTTTGTGGTTCGTTTGAGAGGTTACCAGTGGGAGATGAGGACCAGCAAGAGCTTTCAGGGCTGGCACCTTTAGTGTAGGAGCAATCACTGGACGTTCGCAATTTCGGTGTTGAGCTCTGGCCAGATTGAGCAGGAGAGGCTGTGTGCGTTGGAAGTTTTAGTAGGCTGAACAAGTTCAGAGCCCAAGTGTTTGTGGTTCGTTTGAGAGGTTACCAGTGGGAGATGAGGACCAGCAAGAGCTTTCAGGGCTGGCACCTTTAGTGTAGGAGCAATCCTTGGACGTTCGCAATTTCGGTGTTGAGCTCTGGCCAGATTGAGCAGGAGAGGCTGTGTACGTTGGAAGTTTTAGTAGGCTAAACAAGTTCAGAGCCCAAGTGTTTGTGGTTCGTTTGAGAGGTTACCAGTGGGAGATGAGGACCAGCAAGAGCTTTCAGGGCTGGCACCTTTAGTGTAGGAGCAATCGCTGGACGTTCACAATTTCGGTGTTGAATTTTGGCCAGATTGAGCAGGAGAGGCTGTGTACGTTGGAAGTTTTAGTAGGCTAAACAAGTTCAGAGCCCAAGTGTTTGTGGTTCGTTTGAGACGTTACCAGTGGGAGATGAGGACCAGCAAGAGCTTTCAGGGCTGGCACCTTTAGTGTAGGAGCAATCCCTGGACGTTCGCAATTTCGGTGTTGAGCTCTGGCCAGACTGAGCAGGAGAGGCTGTGTACGTTGGAAGTTTTAGTAGGCTAAACAAGTTCAGAGCCCAAGTGTTTGTGGTTCGTTTGAGAGGTTACCAGTGGGAGATGAGGACCAGCAAGAGCTTTCAGGGCTGGCACCTTTAGTGTAGGAGCAATCCTTGGACGTTTGCAATGTCGGTGTTGAGCTCTGGCCAGATTGAGCAGGAGAGGCTGTGTACGTTGGAAGTTTTAGTAGGCTAAACAAGTTCAGAGCCCAAGTGTTTGTGGTTCGTTTGGGAGGTTACCAGTGGGAGATGAGGACCAGCAAGAGCTTTCAGGGCTGGCACCTTTAGTGTAGGAGCAATCCTTGGACGTTCGCAATTTCGGTGTTGAGCTCTGGCCAGATTGAGCAGGAGAGGCTGTGTACGTTGGAAGTTTTAGTAGGCTAAACAAGTTCAGAGCCCAAGTGTTTGTGGTTCGTTTGAGAGGTTACCAGTGGGAGATGAGGACCAGCAAGAGTTTTCCGGGCTGGCACCTTTAGTGTAGGAGCAATCCCTGGACGTTCGCAATTTCGGAGTTGAGCTCTGGCCAGATTGAGCAGGAGAGGCTGTGTACGTTGGAAGTTTTAGTAGGCTAAACAAGTTCAGAGCCCAAGTGTTTGTGGTTCGTTTGAGAGGTTACCAGTGGGAGATGAGGACCAGCAAGAGCTTTCAGGGCTGGCACCTTTAGTGTAGGAGCAATCGCTGGACGTTCGCAATTTCGGAGTTGAGCTCTGGCCAGATTGAGCAGGAGAGGCTGTGTACGTTGGAAGTTTTAGTAGGCTAAAGAAGTTCAGAGCCCAAGTGTTTGTGGTTCGTTTGAGAGGTTACCAGTGGGAGATGAGGACCAGCAAGAGCTTTCAGGGCTGGCACCTTTAGTGTAGGAGCAATTGCTGGACGTTCACAATTTCAGTGTTGAGCTCTGGCCAGATTGAGCAGGAGAGGCTGTGTACGTTGGAAGTTTTAGTAGGCTAAACAAGTTCAGAGCCCAAGTGTTTGTGGTTCGTTTGAGAGGTTCCCAGTGGGAGATGAGGACCAGCAAGAGCTTTCAGGGCTGGCACCTTTAGTGTAGGAGCAATCCCTGGACGTTCGCAATTTCGGAGTTGAGCTCTGGCCAGATTGAGCAGGAGAGGCTGTGTACGTTGGAAGTTTTAGTAGGCTAAACAAGTTCAGAGCCCAAGTGTTTGTGGTTCGTTTGAGAGGTTACCAGTGGGAGATGAGGACCAGCAAGAGCTTTCAGGGCTGGCACCTTTAGTGTAGGAGCAATCGCTGGACGTTCGCAATGTCGGTGTTGAGCTCTGGCCAGATTGAGCAGGAGAGGCTGTGTACATTGGAAGTTTTAGTAGGCTAAACAAGTTCAGAGCCCAAGTGTTTGTGGTTCGTTTGAGAGGTTACCAGTGGGAGATGAGGAACAGCAAGAGCTTTCAGGGCTGGCACCTTTAGTGTAGGAGCAATCGCTGGACGTTCACAATTTCGGTGTTGAATTTTGGCCAGATTGAGCAGGAGAGGCTGTGTACGTTGGAAGTTTTAGTAGGCTAAACAAGTTCAGAGCGCAAGTGTTTGTGGTTCGTTTGAGAGGTTACCAGTGGGAGATGAGGACCAGCAAGAGCTTTCAGGGCTGGCACCTTTAGTGTAGGAGCAATCCCTGGACGTTCGCAATTTCGGTGTTGAGCTCTGGCCAGATTGAGCAGGAGAGGCTGTGTACGTTGGAAGTTTTAGTAGGCTAAACAAGTTCAGAGCCCAAGTGTTTGTGGTTCGTTTGAGACGTTACCAGTGGGAGATGAGGACCAGCAAGAGCTTTCAGGGCTGGCACCTTTAGTGTAGGAGCAATCCCTGGACATTCGCAATTTCGGAGTTGAGCTCTGGCCAGATTGAGCAGGAGAGGCTGTGTACGTTGGAAGTTTTAGTAGGCTAAACAAGTTCAGAGCCCAAGTGTTTGTGGTTCGTTTGAGAGGTTACCAGTGGGAGATGAGGACCAGCAAGAGCTTTCAGGGCTGGCACCTTTAGTGTAGGAGCAATCACTGGACGTTCGCAATTTCGGTGTTGAGCTCTGGCCAGATTGAGCAGGAGAGGCTGTGTGCGTTGGAAGTTTTAGTAGGCTGAACAAGTTCAGAGCCCAAGTGTTTGTGGTTCGTTTGAGAGGTTACCAGTGGGAGATGAGGACCAGCAAGAGCTTTCAGGGCTGGCACCTTTAGTGTAGGAGCAATCCTTGGACGTTCGCAATTTCGGAGTGAGCTCTGGCCAGACTGAGCAGGAGAGGCTGTGTACGTTGGAAGTTTTAGTAGGCTAAACAAGTTCAGAGCCCAAGTGTTTGTGGTTCGTTTGAGAGGTTACCAGTGGGAGATGAGGACCAGCAAGAGCTTTCAGGGCTGGCACCTTTAGTGTAGGAGCAATCGCTGGACGTTCACAATTTCGGTGTTGAGCTCTGGCCAGATTGAGCAGGAGAGGCTGTGTACGTTGGAAGTTTTAGTAGGCTAAACAAGTTCAGAGCCCAAGTGTTTGTGGTTCGTTTGAGAGGTACCAGTGGGAGATTGAGGACCAGCAAGAGCTTTCAGGGCTGGCACCTTTAGTGTAGGAGCAATCCCTGGACGTTCGCAATTTCGGTGTTGAGCTCTGGCCAGATTGAGCAGGAGAGGCTGTGTACGTTGGAAGTTTTAGTAGGCTAAACAAGTTCAGAGCCCAAGTGTTTGTGGTTCGTTTGAGACGTTACCAGTGGGAGATGAGGACCAGCAAGAGCTTTCAGGGCTGGCACCTTTAGTGTAGGAGCAATCCCTGGACATTCGCAATTTCGGAGTTGAGCTCTGGCCCAGATTGAGCAGGAGAGGCTGTGTACGTTGGAAGTTTTGTAGTAGGCTAAACAAGTTCAGAGCCCAAGTGTTTGTGGTTCGTTTGAGAGGTTACCAGTGGGAGATGAGGACCAGCAAGAGCTTTCAGGGCTGGCACCTTTAGTGTAGGAGCAATCACTGGACGTTCGCAATTCGGTGTTGAGCTCTGGCCAGATTGAGCAGGACGAGGCTGTGTGCGTTGGAAGTTTTAGTAGGCTGAACAAGTTCAGAGCCCAAGTGTTTGTGGTTCGTTTGAGAGGTTACCAGTGGGAGATGAGGACCAGCAAGAGCTTTCAGGGCTGGCACCTTTAGTGTAGGAGCAATCCTTGGACGTTCGCAATTTCGGTGTTGAGCTCTGGCCAGATTGAGCAGGAGAGGCTGTGTACGTTGGAAGTTTTAGTAGGCTAAACAAGTTCAGAGCCCAAGTGTTTGTGGTTCGTTTGAGAGGTTACCAGTGGGAGATGAGGACAGCAAGAGCTTTCAGGGCTGGCACCTTTAGTGTAGGAGCAATCGCTGGACAGTTCACAATTTCGGTGGTGAATTTTGGCCAGATTGAGCAGGAGGAGGCTGTGTACGTTGGAAGTTTTAGTAGGCTAAACACGTTCAGAGCCCAAGTGTTTGTGGTTCGTTTGAGACGTTACCAGTGGGAGATGAGGACCAGCAAGAGCTTTCAGGGCTGGCACCTTTAGTGTAGGAGCAATCCCTGGACGTTCGCAATTTCGGTGTTGAGCTCTGGCCAGACTGAGCAGGAGAGGCTGTGTACGTTGGAAGTTTTAGTAGGCTAAAGAAGTTCAGAGCCCAAGTGTTTGTGGTTCGTTTGAGAGGTTACCAGTGGGAGATGAGGACCAGCAAGAGCTTTCAGGGCTGGCACCTTTAGTGTAGGAGCAATCCTTGGACGTTCGCAATGTCGGTGTTGAGCTCTGGCCAGATTGAGCAGGAGAGGCTGTGTACGTTGGAAGTTTTAGTAGGCTAAACAAGTTCAGAGCCCAAGTGTTTGTGGTTCGTTTGGGAGGTTACCAGTGGGAGATGAGGACCAGCAAGAGCTTTCAGGGCTGGCACCTTTAGTGTAGGAGCAATCCTTGGACGTTCGCAATTTCGGTGTTGAGCTCTGGCCAGATTGAGCAGGAGAGGCTGTGTACGTTGGAAGTTTTAGTAGGCTAAACAAGTTCAGAGGCCCAAGTGTTTGTGGTTCGTTTGGGAGGTTACCAGTGGGAGATGAGGACCAGCAAGAGTTTTTCCGGGCTGGCACCTTTAGTGTAGGAGCAATCGCCTGGACGTTCGCAATGTCGGAGTTGAGCTCTGGCCAGATTTGAGCAGGAGAGGCTGTGTACGTTGGAAGTTTTAGTAGGCTAAACAAGTTCAGAGCCCAAGTGTTTGTGGTTCGTTTGAGAGGTTACCAGTGGGAGATGAGGACCAGCAAAGAGCTTTCAGGGCTGGCACCTTTAGTGTAGGAGCAATCGCTGGACGTTCGCAATTTCGGAGTTGAGCTCTGGCCAGACTTGAGCAGGAGAGGCTGTGTACGTTGGAAGTTTTAGTAGGCTAAACAAGTTCAGAGCCCAAGTGTTTGTGGTTCGTTTGAGAGGTTACCAGTGGGAGATGAGGACCAGCAAGAGCTTTCAGGGCTGGCACCTTTAGTGTATGGAGCAATTGCTGGACGTTCACAATTTCAGTGTTGAGCTCTGGCCAGATTGAGCAGGAGAGGCTGTGTACGTTTGGAAGTTTTAGTAGGCTAAACAAGTTCAGAGCCCAAGTGTTTGTGGTTCGTTTGAGAGGTTCCCAGTGGGAGATGAGGACCAGCAAGAGCTTTCAGGGCTGGGCACCTTTAGTGTATGAGCAATCCTTGGACGTTCGCAATTTCGGTGTTGAGCTCTGGCCAGATTGAGCAGGAGAGGCTGTGTACGTTGGAAGTTTTAGTTAGGCTAAACAAGTTCAGAGCCCAAGTGTTTGTGGTTTGTTTGAGAGGTTACCAGTGGGAGATGAGGACCAGCAAGAGCTTTCAGGGCTGGCACCTTTAGTGTAGGAGCAATCGCTGGACGTTCACAATTTCGGTGTTGAATTTTGGCCAGATTGAGCAGGAGAGGCTGTGTACGTTGGAAGTTTTAGTAGGCTAAACAAGTTCAGAGCCCAAGTGTTTGTGGTTCGTTTGAGACATTACCAGTGGGAGATGAGGACCAGCAAGAGCTTTCAGGGCTGGCACCTTTAGTGTAGGAGCAATCCCTGGACGTTCGCAATTTCGGTGTTGAGCTCTGGCCAGATTGAGCAGGAGAGGCTGTGTACGTTGGAAGTTTTAGTAGGCTAAACAAGTTCAGAGCCCAAGTGTTTGTGGTTCGTTTGAGACGTTACCAGTGGGAGATGAGGACCAGCAAGAGCTTTCAGGGCTGGCACCTTTAGTGTAGGAGCAATCCCTGGACATTCGCAATTTCGGAGTTGAGCTCTGGCCAGATTGAGCAGGAGAGGCTGGTGTACGTTTGGAGTTTTTAGTAGGCTAAACAAGTTCAGAGCCCAAGTGTTTGTGGTTCGTTTGAGAGGTTACCATGTGGGAGATGAGGACCAGCAAGAGCTTTCAGGGCTGGCACCTTTAGTGTAGGAGCAATCACTGGACGTTCGCAATTTCGGTGTTGAGCTCTGGCCAGATTGAGCAGGAGAGGCTGGTGTGCGTTGGAAGTTTTAGTAGGCTGAACAAGTTCAGAGCCCAAGTGTTTGTGGTTCGTTTGAGAGGTTACCAGTGGGAGATGAGGACCAGCAAGAGCTTTCAGGGCTGGCACCTTTAGTGTAGGAGCAATCCTTGGACGTTCGCAATTTCGGTGTTGAGCTCTGGCCAGATTGAGCAGGGAGAGGGCTGTGTACGTTGGAAGTTTTTAGTAGGCTAAACAAGTTCAGAGCCCAAGTGTTTGTGGTTCGTTTGAGAGGTTACCAGTGGGAGATGAGGACCAGCCAAGAGCTTTCAGGGCTGGCACCTTTAGTGTAGGGAGCAATCGCTGGACGTTCACAATTTCGGTGTTGAATTCCTGGCCAGAATTGAGCAGGAGAGGCTGTGTACGTTGGAAGTTTTAGTAGGCTAAACAATTTCAGAGCCCAAGTGTTTGTGGTTCGTTTGAGACATTACCAGTGGAGAGATGAGGACCAGCAAGAGCTTTCAGGGCTGGCACCTTTAGTGTAGGGAGCAATCCCTGGATGTTCGCAATTTCGGTGTTGAGCTCTGGCATTGGAAGTTTTAGTAGGCTAAACAAGTTCAGAGCCCAAGTGTTTGTGGTTCGTTTGAGACGTTACCAGTGGGAGATGAGGACCAGCAAGAGCTTTCAGGGCTGGCACCTTTAGTGTAGGAGCAATCCCTGGACGTTCGCAATGTCGGTGTTGAGCTCTGGCCAGATTGAGCAGGAGAGGCTGTGTACGTTGGAAGTTTTAGTAGGCTAAACAAGTTCAGAGCCCAAGTGTTTGTGGTTCGTTTGAGAGGTTACCAGTGGGAGATGAGGACCAGCAAGAGCTTTCAGGGCTGGCACCTTTAGTGTAGGAGCAATCACTGGACGTTCGCAATTTCGGTGTTGAGCTCTGGCCAGATTGAGCAGGAGAGGCTGTGTGCGTTGGAAGTTTTAGTAGGCTGAACAAGTTCAGAGCCCAAGTGTTTGTGGTTCGTTTGAGAGGTTACCAGTGGGAGATGAGGACCAGCAAGAGCTTTCAGGGCTGGCACCTTTAGTGTAGGAGCAATCCTTGGACGTTCGCAATTTCGGTGTTGAGCTCTGGCCAGATTGAGCAGGAGAGGCTGTGTACGTTGGAAGTTTTAGTAGGCTAAACAAGTTCAGAGCCCAAGTGTTTGTGGTTCGTTTGAGAGGTTACCAGTGGGAGATGAGGACCAGCAAGAGCTTTCAGGGCTGGCACCTTTAGTGTAGGAGCAATCGCTGGACGTTCACAATTTCGGTGTTGAATTTTGGCCAGATTGAGCAGGAGAGGCTGTGTACGTTGGAAGTTTTAGTAGGCTAAACAAGTTCAGAGCCCAAGTGTTTGTGGTTCGTTTGAGACGTTACCAGTGGGAGATGAGGACCAGCAAGAGCTTTCAGGGCTGGCACCTTTAGTGTAGGAGCAATCCCTGGACGTTCGCAATTTCGGTGTTGAGCTCTGGCCAGACTGAGCAGGAGAGGCTGTGTACGTTGGAAGTTTTAGTAGGCTAAAGAAGTTCAGAGCCCAAGTGTTTGTGGTTCGTTTGAGAGGTTACCAGTGGGAGATGAGGACCAGCAAGAGCTTTCAGGGCTGGCACCTTTAGTGTAGGAGCAATCGCTGGACGTTCGCAATTTCGGTGTTGAGCTCTGGCCAGATTGAGCAGGAGAGGCTGTGTACGTTGGAAGTTTTAGTAGGCTAAAGAAGTTCAGAGCCCAAGTGTTTGTGGTTCGTTTGAGAGGTTACCAGTGGGAGATGAGGACCAGCAAGAGCTTTCAGGGCTGGCACCTTTAGTGTAGGAGCAATCCTTGGACGTTCGCAATTTCGGTGTTGAGCTCTGGCCAGATTGAGCAGGAGAGGCTGTGTACGTTGGAAGTTTTAGTAGGCTAAACAAGTTCAGAGCCCAAGTGTTTGTGGTTTGTTTGAGAGGTTACCAGTGGGAGATGAGGACCAGCAAGAGCTTTCAGGGCTGGCACCTTTAGTGTAGGAGCAATCGCTGGACGTTCACAATTTCGGTGTTGAATTTTGGCCAGAA
>NW_026776484.1:0-45807 GCF_030936135.1 Gavia stellata
AGGTTACCAGTGGGAGATGAGGACCAGCAAGAGCTTTCAGGGCTGGCACCTTTAGTGTAGGATCAATGGCTGGACGTTCGCAATTTCGGTGTTGAGCTCTGGCCAGATTGAGCAGGCGAGGGAGTGTACGTTGGAAGTTTTAGTAGGCTAAACAAGTTCCGAGCCCAAGTGTTTGTGGTTCGTTTGAGAGGTTCCCAGTGGGAGATGAGGACCAGCAAGAGCTTTCAGGGCTGGCACCTTTAGTGTAGGAGCAATCGCTGGACGTTCGCAATTTCGGTGTTGAATTTTGGCCAGATTGAGCAGGAGAGGCTGTGTACGTTGGAAGTTTTAGTAGGCTAAACAAGTTCAGAGCCCAAGTGTTTGTGGTTCGATTGAGAGGTTACCAGTGGGAGATGAGGATCAGCAAGAGCTTTCAGGGGTGGCACCTTTAGTGTAGGAGCAATAGCTGGACGTTCTCAGTTTCGGTGTTGAGCACTGACGTCCAGCAGCGAAAGGAAACGATGATACGTCTGGACCTTTGAGTGACTAAACAAGTTCAGAGCCCAAGTGTTTGTGGTTCGTTTGAGAGGTTCCCAGTGGGAGATGAGGACCAGCAAGAGCTTTCAGGGCTGGCACCTTTAGTGTAGGAGCAATCCCTGGACGTTCGCAATTTCGGTGTTCAGCTCTGGCCAGATTGAGCAGGCGAGGGAGTGTACGTTGGAAGTTTTAGTAGGCTAAACAAGTTCAGAGCCCAAGTGTTTGTGGTTCGTTTGAGAGGTTACCAGTGGGAGATGAGGACCAGCAAGAGCTTTCAGGGCTGGCACCTTTAGTGTAGGAGCAATGGCTGGACGTTCGCAATTTCGGTGTTGAATTTTGGCCAGATTGAGCAGGAGAGTCTGTGTACGTTGGAAGTTTTAGTAGGCTAAACAAGTTCCGAGCCCAAGTGTTTGTGGTTCGTTTGAGAGGTTACCAGTGGGAGATGAGGACCAGCAAGAGCTTTCAGGGCCTGCACCTTTAGTGTAGGAGCAATCGCTGGACGTTCGCAATTCCGGTGTTGGAGCTCTGGCCAGATTGAGCAGGCGAGGGAGTGTACGTTGGAAGTTTTAGTAGGCTAAACAAGTTCAGAGCCCAAGTGTTTGTGGTTCGTTTGAGAGGTTACCAGTGGGAGATGAGGACCAGCAAGAGCTTTCAGGGCTGGCACCTTTAGTGGAGGAGCAATCGCTGGACGTTCGCAATTTCGGTGTTGAATTTTGGCCAGAATGAGCAGGAGAGGCTGTGTACGTTGGAAGTTTTAGTAGGCTAAACAAGTTCCGAGCCCAAGTGTTTGTGGTTCGTTTGAGAGGTTACCAGTGGGAGATGAGAACCAGCAAGAGCTTTCAGGGCTGGCACCTTTAGTGTAGGAGCAATCGCTGGACGTTCGCAATTTCCGTGTTGAATTTTGGCCAGATTGAGCAGGCGAGGGAGTGTACGTTGGAAGTTTTAGTAGGCTAAACAAGTTCAGAGCCCAAGTGTTTGTGGTTCGTTTGAGAGGTTACCAGTGGGAGATGAGGACCAGCAAGAGCTTTCAGGGCTGGCACCTTTAGTGTAGGAGCAATCGCTGGACGTTCGCAATTTCGGTGTTGAGTTTTGGCCAATTTGAGCAGGCGAGGGAGTGTACATTGGAAGTTTTAGTAGGCTAAACAAGTTCCGAGCCCAAGTGTTTGTGGTTCGTTTGAGAGGTTACCAGTGGGAGATGAGGACCAGCAAGAGCTTTCAGGGGTGGCACCTTTAGTGTAGGAGCAATCGCTGGACGTTCGCAATTTCGGTGTTGAATTTTGGCCAGATTGAGCAGGCGAGGGAGTGTACGTTGGAAGTTTTAGTAGGCTAAACAAGTTCAGAGCTCAAGTGTTTGTGGTTCGTTTGAGAGGTTACCAGTGGGAGATGAGGACCAGCAAGAGCTTTCAGGGCTGGCACCTTTAGTGTAGGAGCAATCCCTGGACGTTCGCAATTTCGGTGTTGTATTTTGGCCCGATTAAGCAGGAGAGGCTGTGTACGTTGGAAGTTTTAGTAGGCTAAACAAGTTCAGAGCCCAAGTGTTTGTGGTTCGATTGAGAGGTTACCAGTGGGAGATGAGGACCAGCAAGAGCTTTCAGGGCTGGCACCTTTAGTGTAGGAGCAATGGCTGGACGTTCGCAATTTCGGTGTTGAATTTTGGCCAGATTGAGCAGGAGAGGCTGTGTACGTTGGAAGTTTTAGTAGGCTAAACAAGTTCAGAGCCCAAGTGTTTGTGGTTCATTTGAGAGGTTCCCAGTGGGAGATGAGGACCAGCAAGAGCTTTCAGGGCTGGCATCTTTAGTGTAGGAGCAATCGCTGGACGTTCGCAATTTCGGTGTTGAATTTTGGCCAGATTGAGCAGGAGACTCTGTGTACGTTGGAAGTTTTAGTAGGCTAAACAAGTTCAGAGCCCAAGTGTTTGTGGTTCCTTTGAGAGGTTACCAGTGGGAGATGAGGACCAGCAAGAGCTTTCAGGGCTGGCACCTTTAGTGTAGGAGCAATCGCTGGACGTTCGCAATTTCGGTGTTGAATTTTGGCCAGATTGAGCAGGCGAGGGAGTGTACGTTGGAAGTTTTAGTAGGCTAAACAAGTTCAGAGCCCAAGTGTTTGTGGTTCGTTTGAGAGGTTACCAGTGGGAGATGAGGACCAGCAAGAGCTTTCAGGGCTAGCACCTTTAGTGTAAGAGCAATGGCTGGACGTTCGCAATTTCGGTTTTCAGCTCTGGCCAGATTGAGCAGGAGAGGGATTGTACGTTGGAAGTTTTAGTAGGCTAAACAAGTTCAGAGCCCAAGTGTTTGTGGTTCGTTTGAGAGGTTACCAGTGGGAGATGAGGATCAGCAAGAACTTTCAGGGCTGGCACCTTTAGTGTAGGAGCAATCGCTGGACGTTCGCAATTTCTGTGTTCACCTCTGGCCAGATTGAGCAGGCGAGGGAGTGTACGTTGGAAGTTTTAGTAGGCTAAACAAGTTCAGAGCCCAAGTGTTTGTGGTTCGTTTGAGAGGTTACCAGTGGGAGATGAGGACCAGCAAGAGCTTTCAGGGCTGGCACCTTTAGTGTAGGAGCAATGGCTGGACGTTTGCAATTTCGGTGTTCAGCTCTGGCCAGATTGAGCAGGCGAGGGAGTGTACGTTGGAAGTTTTAGTAGGCTAAACAAGTTCAGAGCTCAAGTGTTTGTGGTTCGATTGAGAGGTTACCAGTGGGAGATGAGGACCAGCAAGAGCTTTCAGGGCTGGCACCTTTATTGTAGGAGCAATCGCTGGACGTTCGCAATTTCTGTGTTCACCTCTGGCCAGATTGAGCAGGAGAGGGAGTGTACGTTGGAAGTTTTAGTAGGCTAAACAAGTTCCGAGCCCAAGTGTTTGTGGTTCGTTTGAGAGGTTACCAGTGGGAGATGAGGACCAGCAAGAGCTTTCAGGGCTGGCACCTTTAGTGTAGGAGCAATCGCTGGACGTTCGCAATTTCCGTGTTGAATTTTGGCCAGATTGAGCAGGCGAGGGAGTGTACGTTGGAAGTTTTAGTAGGCTAAACAAGTTCCGAGCCCAAGTGTTTGTGGTTCGTTTGAGAGGTTACCAGTGGGAGATAAGGATCAGCAAGAGCTTTCAGGGGTGGCACCTTTAGTGTAGGAGCAATAGCTGGACGTTCTCAGTTTCGGTGTTGAGCACTGACGTCCAGCAGCGAAAGGAAACGATGATACGTCTGGACCTTTGAGTGACTAAACAAGTTCAGAGCCCAAGTGTTTGTGGTTCGTTTGAGAGGTTACCAGTGGGAGATGAGGACCAGCAAGAGCTTTCAGGGCTGGCACCTTTAGTGTAGGAGCAATCCCTGGACGTTCGCAATTTCGGTGTTCAGCTCTGGCCAGATTGAGCAGGCGAGGGAGTGTACGTTGGAAGTTTTAGTAGGCTAAACAAGTTCCGAGCCTAAGTGTTTGTGGTTCATTTGAGAGGTTACCAGTGGGAGATGAGGACCAGCAAGAGCTTTCAGGGCTGGCACCTTTAGTGTAGGAGCAATCGCTGGACGTTCGCAATTTCGGTGTTGAATTTTGGCCAGATTGAGCAGGAGAGTCTGTGTACGTTGGAAGTTTTAGTAGGCTAAACAAGTTCCGAGCCCAAGTGTTTGTGGTTCGTTTGAGAGGTTACCAGTGGGAGATGAGGACCAGCAAGAGCTTTCAGGGCCTGCACCTTTAGTGTAGGAGCAATCGCTGGACGTTCGCAATTCCGGTGTTGAGCTCTGGCCAGATTGAGCAGGAGAGGGTGTGTACGTTGGAAGTTTTAGTACGCTAAACAAGTTCAGAGCCCAAGTGTTTGTGGTTCGTTTGAGAGGTTACCAGTGGGAGATGAGGACCAGCAAGAGCTTTCAGGGCTGGCACCTTTAGTGTAGGAGCAATGGCTGGACGTTCGCAATTCCGGTGTTGAGCTCTGGCCAGAATGAGCAGGAGAGGCTGTGTACATTGGAAGTTTTAGTAGGCTAAACAAGTTCCGAGCCCAAGTGTTTGTGGTTCGTTTGAGAGGTTACCAGTGGGAGATGAGAACCAGCAAGAGCTTTCAGGGCTGGCACCTTTAGTGTAGGAGCAATCGCTGGACGTTCGCAATTTCCGTGTTGAATTTTGGCCAGATTGAGCAGGCGAGGGAGTGTACGTTGGAAGTTTTAGTAGGCTAAACAAGTTCAGAGCCCAAGTGTTTGTGGTTCGTTTGAGAGGTTACCAGTGGGAGATGAGGACCAGCAAGAGCTTTCAGGGCTGGCACCTTTAGTGTAGGAGCAATCGCTGGACGTTCGCAATTTCGGTGTTGAGTTTTGGCCAGATTGAGCAGGCGAGGGAGTGTACGTTGGAAGTTTTAGTAGGCTAAACAAGTTCCGAGCCCAAATGTTTGTGGTTCATTTGAGAGGTTATCAGTGGGAGATGAGGATCAGCAAGAGCTTTCAGGGGTGGCACCTTTAGTGTAGGAGCAATCGCTGGACGTTCGCAGTTTCGGTGTTGAGCACTGACATCCAGCAGAGAAAGGAAACGATGATACGTCTGGACCTTTGAGTGACTAAACAAGTTCAGAGCCCAAGTGTTTGTGGTTCGTTTGAGAGGTTACCAGTGGGAGATGAGGACCAGCAAGAGCTTTCAGGGCTGGCACCTTTAGTGTAGGAGCAATGGCTGGACGTTCGCAATTTCGGTTTTCAGCTCTGGCCAGATTGAGCAGGAGAGGCTGTGTACGTTGGAAGTTTTAGTAGGCTAAACAAGTTCAGAGCCCAAGTGTTTGTGGTTCGTTTGAGAGGTTCCCAGTGGGAGATGAGGACCAGCAAGAGCTTTCAGGGCTGGCACCTTTAGTGTAGGAGCAATCGCTGGACGTTCGCAATTCCGGTGTTGAGCTCTGGCCAGATTGAGCAGGCGAGGGTGTGTACGTTGGAAGTTTTAGTAGGCTAAACAAGTTCCGAGCCCAAGTGTTTGTGGTTCGTTTGAGAGGTTACCAGTGGGAGATGAGGACCAGCAAGAGCTTTCAGGGCCGGCACCTTTAGTGTAGGAGCAATCGCTGGACGTTCGCAATTTCGGTGTTGAATTTTGGCCAGATTGAGCAGGCGAGGGAGTGTACGTTGGAAGTTTTAGTAGGCTAAACAAGTTCAGAGCCCAAGTGTTTGTGGTTCGTTTGAGAGGTTACCAGTGGGAGATGAGGACCAGCAAGAGCTTTCAGGGCTGGCACCTTTAGTGTAGGATCAGTGGCTGGACGTTCGCAATTTCGGTGTTCAGCTCTGGCCAGATTGAGCAGGCGAGGGTGTGTACGTTGGAAGTTTTAGTAGGCTAAACAAGTTCCCGAGCCCAAGTGTTTGTGGTTCGTTTGAGAGGTTACCAGTGGGAGATGAGGACCAGCAAGAGCTTTCAGGGCTGGCACCTTTAGTGTAGGAGCAATCCCTGGACGTTCGCAATTTCGGTGTTGAACTTTGGCCAGAATGAGCAGGAGAGGCTGTGTACGTTGGAAGTTTTAGTAGGCTAAACAAGTTCTGAGCCCAAGTGTTTGTGGTTCGTTTGAGAGGTTCCCAGTGGGAGATGAGGACCAGCAAGAGCTTTCAGGGCTGGCACCTTTAGTGTAGGAGCAATGGCTGGACGTTCGCAATTTCGGTGTTGAATTTTGGCCAGATTGAGCAGGCGAGGGAGTGTACGTTGGAAGTTTTAGTAGGCTAAACAAGTTCAGAGCCCAAGTGTTTGTGGTTCGTTTGAGAGGTTCCCAGTGGGAGATGAGGACCAGCAAGAGCTTTCAGGGCTGGCACCTTTAGTGTAGGAGCAATCGCTGGACGTTCGCAATTTCGGTGTTGAATTTTGGCCAGATTGAGCAGGAGACTCTGTGTACGTTGGAAGTTTTAGTAGGCTAAACAAGTTCAGAGCCCAAGTGTTTGTGGTTCATTTGAGAGGTTACCAGTGGGAGATGAGGACCAGCAAGAGCTTTCAGGGCTGGCACCTTTAGTGTAGGAGCAATCCCTGGACGTTCGCAATTTCGGTGTTGAATTTTGGCCAGATTGAGCAGGAGAGGGAGTGTACGTTGGAAGTTTTAGTAGGCTAAACAAGTTCAGAGCCCAAGTGTTTGTGGTTCGTTTGAGAGGTTACCAGTGGGAGATGAGGACCAGCAAGAGCTTTCAGGGCTAGCACCTTTAGTGTAAGAGCAATCGCTGGACGTTCGCAATTTCGGTGTTCAGCTCTGGCCATATTGAGCAGGAGAGGGATTGTACGTTGGAAGTTTTAGTAGGCTAAACAAGTTCAGAGCCCAAGTGTTTGTGGTTCGTGTGAGAGGTTACCAGTGGGAGATGAGGACCAGCAAGAGCTTTCAGGGCTGGCACCTTTAGTGTAGGAGCAATCGCTGGACGTTCGCAATTTCTGTGTTCACCTCTGGCCAGATTGAGCAGGCGAGGGAGTGTACGTTGGAAGTTTTAGTAGGCTAAACAAGTTCAGAGCCCAAGTGTTTGTGGTTCGTTTGAGAGGTTACCAGTGGGAGATGAGGACAGCAAGAGCTTTCAGGGCTGGCACCTTTAGTGTAGGAGCAATGGCTGGACGTTTGCAATTTCGGTGTTGAGCTCTGGCCAGATTGAGCAGGCGAGGGAGTGTACGTTGGAAGTTTTAGTAGGCTAAACAAGTTCAGAGCTCAAGTGTTTGTGGTTCGATTGAGAGGTTACCAGTGGGAGATGAGGACCAGCAAGAGCTTTCAGGGCTGGCACCTTTATTGTAGGAGCAATCGCTGGACGTTCGCAATTTCTGTGTTCACCTCTGGCCAGATTGAGCAGGAGAGGGAGTGTACGTTGGAAGTTTTAGTAGGCTAAACAAGTTCAGAGGCCAGGTGTTTGTGGTTCGTTTGAGAGGTTACCAGTGGGAGATGAGGACCAGCAAGAGCTTTCAGGGCTGGCACCTTTAGTGTAGGAGCAATCGCTGGACGTTCGCAATTTCGGTGTTGAATTTTGGCCAGATTGAGCAGGCGAGGGAGTGTACGTTGGAAGTTTTAGTAGGCTAAACAAGTTCCGAGCCCAAGTGTTTGTGGTTCGTTTGAGAGGTTACCAGTGGGAGATGAGGACCAGCAAGAGCTTTCAGGGGTGGCACCTTTAGTGTAGGAGCAATCGCTGGACGTTCTCAGTTTCGGTGTTGAGCACTGACGTCCAGCAGCGAAAGGAAATGATGATATGTCTGGACCTTTGAGTGACTAAACAAGTTCAGAGCCAAAGTGTTTGTGGTTCGTTTGAGAGGTTACCAGTGGGAGATGAGGACCAGCAAGAGCTTTCAGGGCTGGCACCTTTAGTGTAGGAGCAATGGCTGGACGTTCGCAATTTCGGTGTTCAGCTCTGGCCAGATTGAGCAGGCGAGGGAGTGTACGTTGGAAGTTTTAGTAGGCTAAACAAGTTCCGAGCCCAAGTGTTTGTGGTTCGTTTGAGAGGTTACCAGTGGGAGATGAGGACCAGCAAGAGCTTTCAGGGCTGGCACCTTTAGTGTAGGAGCAATCGCTGGACGTTCGCAATTTCGGTGTTGAATTTTGGCCAGATTGAGCAGGAGAGGCTGTGTACGTTGGAAGTTTTAGTAGGCTAAACAAGTTCAGAGCCCAAGTGTTTGTGGTTCGTTTGAGAGGTTACCAGTGGGAGATGAGGACCAGCAAGAGCTTTCAGGGCTGGCACCTTTAGTGTAGGAGCAATCGCTGGACGTTCGCAATTTCGGTGTTGAATTTTGGCCAGATTGAGCAGGCGAGGGAGTGTACGTTGGAAGTTTTAGTAGGCTAAACAAGTTCAGAGCCCAAGTGTTTGTGGTTCGTTTGAGAGGTTACCAGTGGGAGATGAGGACCAGCAAGAGCTTTCAGGGCTGGCACCTTTAGTGTAGGAGCAATCGCTGGACGTTCGCAATTTCGGTGTTGAATTTTGGCCAGATTGAGCAGGAGAGGCTGTGTACGTTGGAAGTTTTAGTAGGCTAAACAAGTTCAGAGCCCAAGTGTTTGTGGTTCGTTTGAGAGGTTACCAGTGGGAGATGAGGACCAGCAAGAGCTTTCAGGGCTGGCACCTTTAGTGTAGGAGCAATCCCTGGACGTTCGCAGTTTCGGTGTTGAGCTCTGACGTGCAGCAGCGAAAGGATGCGATGATACGTCTGGACCTTTGAGTGTCTAAACAAGTTCAGAGCCCAAGTGTTTGTGGTTCGTTTGAGAGGTTACCAGTGGGAGATGAGGACCAGCAAGAGCTTTCAGGGCCGGCACCTTTAGTGTAGGAGCAATCCCTGGACGTTTGCAATTTCGGTGTTGAATTTTGGTCAGATTGAGCAGGAGAGGGAGTGTACGTTGGAAGTTTTAGTAGGCTAAACAAGTTCAGAGCTCAAGTGTTTGTGGTTCGTTTGAGAGGTTACCAGTGGGAGATGAGGACCAGCAAGAGCTTTCAGGGCTGGCACCTTTAGTGTAGGAGCAATCCCTGGACGTTCGCAATTTCGGTGTTTAATTTTGGCCCGATTGAGCAGGAGAGGCTGTGTACGTTGGAAGTTTTAGTAGGCTAAACAAGTTCAGAGCCCAAGTGTTTGTGGTTCGTTTGAGAGGTTACCAGTGGGAGATGAGGACCAGCAAGAGCTTTCAGGGCTGGCACCTTTAGTGTAGGAGCAATGGCTGGACGTTCGCAATTTCGGTGTTGAGCTCTGGCCAGATTGAGCAGGCGAGGGAGTGTACGTTGGAAGTTTTAGTAGGCTAAACAAGTTCCGAGCCCAAGTGTTTGTGGTTCGTTTGAGAGGTTACCAGTGGGAGATGAGGACCAGCAAGAGCTTTCAGGGCTGGCACCTTTAGTGTAGGAGCAATCCCTGGATGTTCGCAATTTCGGTGTTCAGCTCTGGCCAGATTGAGCAGGAGAGGCTGTGTACGTTGGAAGTTTTAGTAGGCTAAACAAGTTCAGAGCCCAAGTGTTTGTGGTTCGTTTGAGAGGTTACCAGTGGGAGATGAGGACCAGCAAGAGCTTTCAGGGCTGGCACCTTATTGTAGGAGCAATCGCTGGACGTTCGCAATTTCTGTGTTCACCTCTGGCCAGATTGAGCAGGAGAGGGAGTGTACGTTGGAAGTTTTAGTAGGCTAAACAAGTTCAGAGGCCAGGTGTTTGTGGTTCGTTTGAGAGGTTACCAGTGGGAGATGAGGACCAGCAAGAGCTTTCAGGGCTGGCACCTTTAGTGTAGGAGCAATCGCTGGACGTTCGCAATTTCGGTGTTGAATTTTGGCCAGATTGAGCAGGCGAGGGAGTGTACGTTGGAAGTTTTAGTAGGCTAAACAAGTTCAGAGCCCAAGTGTTTGTGGTTCGTTTGAGAGGTTACCAGTGGGAGATGAGGACCAGCAAGAGCTTTCAGGGCTGGCACCTTTAGTGTAGGAGCAATGGCTGGACGTTCGCAATTTCGGTGTTCAGCTCTGGCCAGATTGAGCAGGCGAGGGAGTGTACGTTGGAAGTTTTAGTAGGCTAAACAAGTTCCGAGCCCAAGTGTTTGTGGTTCGTTTGAGAGGTTACCAGTGGGAGATGAGGACCAGCAAGAGCTTTCAGGGCTGGCACCTTTAGTGTAGGAGCAATCGCTGGACGTTCGCAATTCCGGTGTTGAATTTTGGCCAGATTGAGCAGGAGAGGCTGTGTACGTTGGAAGTTTTAGTAGGCTAAACAAGTTCAGAGCCCAAGTGTTTGTGGTTCGTTTGAGAGGTTACCAGTGGGAGATGAGGACCAGCAAGAGCTTTCAGGGCTGGCACCTTTATTGTAGGAGCAATCGCTGGACGTTCGCAATTTCTGTGTTCACCTCTGGCCAGATTGAGCAGGAGAGGGAGTGTACGTTGGAAGTTTTAGTAGGCTAAACAAGTTCAGAGGCCAGGTGTTTGTGGTTCGTTTGAGAGGTTACCAGTGGGAGATGAGGACCAGCAAGAGCTTTCAGGGCTGGCACCTTTAGTGTAGGAGCAATCGCTGGACGTTCGCAATTTCGGTGTTGAATTTTGGCCAGATTGAGCAGGCGAGGGAGTGTACGTTGGAAGTTTTAGTAGGCTAAACAAGTTCCGAGCCCAAGTGTTTGTGGTTCGTTTGAGAGGTTACCAGTGGGAGATGAGGACCAGCAAGAGCTTTCAGGGGTGGCACCTTTAGTGTAGGAGCAATCGCTGGACGTTCTCAGTTTCGGTGTTGAGCACTGACGTTCAGCAGCGAAAGGAAATGATGATATGTCTGGACCTTTGAGTGACTAAACAAGTTCAGAGCCCAAGTGTTTGTGGTTCGTTTGAGAGGTTACCAGTGGGAGATGAGGACCAGCAAGAGCTTTCAGGGCTGGCACCTTTAGTGTAGGAGCAATCGCTGGACGTTCGCAGTTTCGGTGTTGAGCTCTGACGTGCAGCAGCGAAAGGATGCGATGATACGTCTGGACCTTTGAGTGTCTAAACAAGTTCAGAGCCCAAGTGTTTGTGGTTCGTTTGAGAGGTTACCAGTGGGAGATGAGGACCAGCAAGAGCTTTCAGGGCTGGCACCTTTAGTGTAGGAGCAATCCCTGGACGTTTGCAATTTCGGTGTTGAATTTTGGTCAGATTGAGCAGGAGAGGGAGTGTACGTTGGAAGTTTTGGTAGGCTAAACAAGTTCAGAGCCCAAGTGTTTGTGGTTCGTTTGAGAGGTTACCAGTGGGAGATGAGGACCAGCAAGAGCTTTCAGGGCTGGCACCTTTAGTGTAGGAGCAATCCCTGGACGTTCGCAATTTCGGTGTTTTATTTTGGCCAGATTGAGCAGGCGAGGCTGTGTACGTTGGAAGTTTTAGTAGGCTAAACAAGTTCCGAGCCCAAGTGTTTGTGGTTCATTTGAGAGGTTACCAGTGGGAGATGAGGACCAGCAAGAGCTTTCAGGGCTGGCACCTTTAGTGTAGGAGCAATCCCTGGACGTTCGCAATTCCGGTGTTGAATTTTGGCCAGATTGAGCAGGAGAGGCTGTGTACGTTGGAAGTTTTAGTAGGCTAAACAAGTTCAGAGCCCAAGTGTTTGTAGTTCTTTTGAGAGGCTACCATTGGGAGATGAAGACCAGCAAGAGCTTTCAGGGCTGGCACCTTTAGTGTAGGATCAATGGCTGGACGTTTGCAATTTCGGTGTTGAATTTTGGTCAGATTGAGCAGGCGATGGAGTGTACGTTGGAAGTTTTAGTAGGCTAAACAAGTTCAGAGCTCAAGTGTTTGTGGTTCGTTTGAGAGGTTACCAGTGGGAGATGAGGACCAGCAAGAGCTTTCAGGGCTGGCACCTTTAGTGTAGGAGCAATCCCTGGACGTTCGCAATTTCGGTGTTTAATTTTGGCCCGATTGAGCAGGAGAGGCTGTGTACGTTGGAAGTTTTAGTAGGCTAAACAAGTTCAGAGCCCAAGTGTTTGTGGTTCGTTTGAGAGGTTACCAGTGGGAGATGAGGACCAGCAAGAGCTTTCAGGGCTGGCACCTTTAGTGTAGGAGCAATCGCTGGACGTTCGCAATTTCGGTGTTGAATTTTGGTCAGATTGAGCAGGCGAGGGAGTGTACGTTGGAAGTTTTAGTAGGCTAAACAAGTTCAGAGCCCAAGTGTTTGTGGTTCGTTTGAGAGGTTACCAGTGGGAGATGAGGACCAGCAAGAGCTTTCAGGGCTGGCACCTTTAGTGTAGGAGCAATCCCTGGATGTTCGCAATTTCGGTGTTCAGCTCTGGCCAGATTGAGCAGGAGAGGCTGTGTACGTTGGAAGTTTTAGTAGGCTAAACAAGTTCCGAGCCCAAGTGTTTGTGGTTCGTTTGAGAGGTTACCAGTGGGAGATGAGGACCAGCAAGAGCTTTCAGGGCTGGCACCTTTAGTGTAGGAGCAATCGCTGGACGTTCGCAATTTCGGTGTTGAATTTTGGCCAGATTGAGCAGGAGGGGCTGTGTACGTTGGAAGTTTTAGTAGGCTAAACAAGTTCCGAGCCCAAGTGTTTGTGGTTCGTTTGAGAGGTTACCAGTGGGAGATGAGGATCAGCAAGAGCTTTCAGGGGTGGCACCTTTAGTGTAGGAGCAATCGCTGGACGTTCTCAGTTTCGGTGTTGAGCACTGACGTCCAGCAGCGAAAGGAAACGATGATACGTCTGGACCTTTGAGTGACTAAACAAGTTCAGAGCCCAAGTGTTTGTGGTTCGTTTGAGAGGTTCCCAGTGGGAGATGAGGACCAGCAAGAGCTTTCAGGGCTGGCACCTTTAGTGTAGGAGCAATCCCTGGACGTTCGCAATTTCGGTGTTGAATTTTGGCCCGATTGAGCAGGAGAGGCTGTGTACGTTGGAAGTTTTAGTAGGCTAAACAAGTTCCGAGCCCAAGTGTTTGTGGTTCGTTTGAGAGGTTACCAGTGGGAGATGAGGACCAGCAAGAGCTTTCAGGGCCGGCACCTTTAGTGTAGGAGCAATCGCTGGACGTTCGCAATTTCGGTGTTCAGCTCTGGCCAGATTGAGCAGGTGAGGGAGTGTACGTTGGAAGTTTTAGTAGGCTAAACAAGTTCCGAGCCCAAGTGTTTGTGGTTCGTTTGAGAGGTTACCAGTGGGAGATGAGGACCAGCAAGAGCTTTCAGGGCTGGCACCTTTAGTGTAGGAGCAATGGCTGGACGTTCGCAATTTCGGTGTTCAGCTCTGGCCAGAATGAGCAGGAGAGGCTGTGTACGTTGGAAGTTTTAGTAGGCTAAACAAGTTCCGAGCCCAAGTGTTTGTGGTTCGTTTGAGAGGTTACCAGTGGGAGATGAGGACCAGCAAGAGCTTTCAGGGCTGGCACCTTTAGTGTAGGAGCAATCGCTGGACGTTTGCAATTTCGGTGTTGAGCTCTGGCCAGATTGAGCAGGCGAGGGAGTGTACGTTGGAAGTTTTAGTAGGCTAAACAAGTTCAGAGCTCAAGTGTTTGTGGTTCGATTGAGAGGTTACCAGTGGGAGATGAGGACCAGCAAGAGCTTTCAGGGCTGGCACCTTTATTGTAGGAGCAATCGCTGGACGTTCGCAATTTCTGTGTTCACCTCTGGCCAGATTGAGCAGGAGAGGGAGTGTACGTTGGAAGTTTTAGTAGGCTAAACAAGTTCAGAGGCCAGGTGTTTGTGGTTCGTTTGAGAGGTTACCAGTGGGAGATGAGGACCAGCAAGAGCTTTCAGGGCTGGCACCTTTAGTGTAGGAGCAATCGCTGGACGTTCGCAATTTCGGTGTTGAATTTTGGCCAGATTGAGCAGGCGAATGAGTGTACGTTGGAAGTTTTAGTAGGCTAAACAAGTTCCGAGCCCAAGTGTTTGTGGTTCGTTTGAGAGGTTACCAGTGGGAGATGAGGACCAGCAAGAGCTTTCAGGGGTGGCACCTTTAGTGTAGGAGCAATCGCTGGACGTTCTCAGTTTCGGTGTTGAGCACTGACGTCCAGCAGCGAAAGGAAATGATGATATGTCTGGACCTTTGAGTGACTAAACAAGTTCAGAGCCCAAGTGTTTGTGGTTCGTTTGAGAGGTTACCAGTGGGAGATGAGGACCAGCAAGAGCTTTCAGGGCTGGCACCTTTAGTGTAGGAGCAATCGCTGGACGTTCGCAGTTTCGGTGTTGAGCTCTGACGTGCAGCAGCGAAAGGATGCGATGATACGTCTGGACCTTTGAGTGTCTAAACAAGTTCAGAGCCCAAGTGTTTGTGGTTCGTTTGAGAGGTTACCAGTGGGAGATGAGGACCAGCAAGAGCTTTCAGGGCTGGCACCTTTAGTGTAGGAGCAATCCCTGGACGTTTGCAATTTCGGTGTTGAATTTTGGTCAGATTGAGCAGGAGAGGGAGTGTACGTTGGAAGTTTTGGTAGGCTAAACAAGTTCAGAGCCCAAGTGTTTGTGGTTCGTTTGAGAGGTTACCAGTGGGAGATGAGGACGAGCAAGAGCTTTCAGGGCTGGCACCTTTAGTGTAGGAGCAATCCCTGGACGTTCGCAATTTCGGTGTTTTATTTTGGCCAGATTGAGCAGGCGAGGCTGTGTACGTTGGAAGTTTTAGTAGGCTAAACAAGTTCCGAGCCCAAGTGTTTGTGGTTCATTTGAGAGGTTACCAGTGGGAGATGAGGACCAGCAAGAGCTTTCAGGGCTGGCACCTTTAGTGTAGGAGCAATCCCTGGACGTTCGCAATTCCGGTGTTGAATTTTGGCCAGATTGAGCAGGAGAGGCTGTGTACGTTGGAAGTTTTAGTAGGCTAAACAAGTTCAGAGCCCAAGTGTTTGTAGTTCTTTTGAGAGGCTACCATTGGGAGATGAAGACCAGCAAGAGCTTTCAGGGCTGGCACCTTTAGTGTAGGATCAATGGCTGGACGTTTGCAATTTCGGTGTTGAATTTTGGTCAGATTGAGCAGGCGATGGAGTGTACGTTGGAAGTTTTAGTAGGCTAAACAAGTTCAGAGCTCAAGTGTTTGTGGTTCGTTTGAGAGGTTACCAGTGGGAGATGAGGACCAGCAAGAGCTTTCAGGGCTGGCACCTTTAGTGTAGGAGCAATCCCTGGACGTTCGCAATTTCAGTGTTTAATTTTGGCCCGATTGAGCAGGAGAGGCTGTGTACGTTGGAAGTTTTAGTAGGCTAAACAAGTTCAGAGCCCAAGTGTTTGTGGTTCGTTTGAGAGGTTACCAGTGGGAGATGAGGACCAGCAAGAGCTTTCAGGGCTGGCACCTTTAGTGTAGGAGCAATGGCTGGACGTTCGCAATTTCGGTGTTGAGCTCTGGCCAGATTGAGCAGGCGAGGGAGTGTACGTTGGAAGTTTTAGTAGGCTAAACAAGTTCAGAGCCCAAGTGTTTGTGGTTCGTTTGAGAGGTTACCAGTGGGAGATGAGGACCAGCAAGAGCTTTCAGGGCTGGCACCTTTAGTGTAGGAGCAATCCCTGGATGTTCGCAATTTCGGTGTTCAGCTCTGGCCAGATTGAGCAGGAGAGGCTGTGTACGTTGGAAGTTTTAGTAGGCTAAACAAGTTCAGAGCCCAAGTGTTTGTGGTTCGTTTGAGAGGTTACCAGTGGGAGATGAGGACCAGCAAGAGCTTTCAGGGCTGGCACCTTTAGTGTAGGAGCAATCGCTGGACGTTCGCAATTTCGGTGTTGAATTTTGGCCAGATTGAGCAGGAGGGGCTGTGTACGTTGGAAGTTTTAGTAGGCTAAACAAGTTCCGAGCCCAAGTGTTTGTGGTTCGTTTGAGAGGTTACCAGTGGGAGATGAGGATCAGCAAGAGCTTTCAGGGGTGGCACCTTTAGTGTAGGAGCAATCGCTGGACGTTCTCAGTTTCGGTGTTGAGCACTGACGTCCAGCAGCGAAAGGAAACGATGATACGTCTGGACCTTTGAGTGACTAAACAAGTTCCGAACCCAAGTGTTTGTGGTTCGTTTGAGAGGTTACCAGTGGGAGATGAGGACCAGCAAGAGCTTTCAGGGCCGGCACCTTTAGTGTAGGAGCAATCCCTGGACGTTCGCAATTTCGGTGTTCAGCTCTGGCCAGATTGAGCAGGTGAGGGAGTGTACGTTGGAAGTTTTAGTAGGCTAAACAAGTTCCGAGCCCAAGTGTTTGTGGTTCGTTTGAGAGGTTACCAGTGGGAGATGAGGACCAGCAAGAGCTTTCAGGGCTGGCACCTTTAGTGTAGGAGCAATCGCTGGACGTTCGCAATTTCGGTGTTCAGCTCTGGCCAGAATGAGCAGGAGAGGCTGTGTACGTTGGAAGTTTTAGTAGGCTAAACAAGTTCCGAGCCCAAGTGTTTGTGGTTCGTTTGAGAGGTTACCAGTGGGAGATGAGGACCAGCAAGAGCTTTCAGGGCTGGCACCTTTAGTGTAGGAGCAATGGCTGGACGTTTGCAATTTCGGTGTTGAGCTCTGGCCAGATTGAGCAGGCGAGGGAGTGTACGTTGGAAGTTTTAGTAGGCTAAACAAGTTCAGAGCTCAAGTGTTTGTGGTTCGATTGAGAGGTTACCAGTGGGAGATGAGGACCAGCAAGAGCTTTCAGGGCTGGCACCTTTATTGTAGGAGCAATCGCTGGACGTTCGCAATTTCTGTGTTCACCTCTGGCCAGATTGAGCAAGAGAGGGAGTGTACGTTGGAAGTTTTAGTAGGCTAAACAAGTTCAGAGGCCAGGTGTTTGTGGTTCGTTTGAGAGGTTACCAGTGGGAGATGAGGACCAGCAAGAGCTTTCAGGGCTGGCACCTTTAGTGTAGGAGCAATCGCTGGACGTTCGCAATTTCGGTGTTGAATTTTGGCCAGATTGAGCAGGCGAGGGAGTGTACGTTGGAAGTTTTAGTAGGCTAAACAAGTTCCGAGCCCAAGTGTTTGTGGTTCGTTTGAGAGGTTACCAGTGGGAGATGAGGACCAGCAAGAGCTTTCAGGGGTGGCACCTTTAGTGTAGGAGCAATCGCTGGACGTTCTCAGTTTCGGTGTTGAGCACTGACGTCCAGCAGCGAAAGGAAATGATGATATGTCTGGACCTTTGAGTGACTAAACAAGTTCAGAGCCCAAGTGTTTGTGGTTCGTTTGAGAGGTTACCAGTGGGAGATGAGGACCAGCAAGAGCTTTCAGGGCTGGCACCTTTAGTGTAGGAGCAATGGCTGGACGTTCGCAATTTCGGTGTTCAGCTCTGGCCAGATTGAGCAGGCGAGGGAGTGTACGTTGGAAGTTTTAGTAGGCTAAACAAGTTCCGAGCCCAAGTGTTTGTGGTTCGTTTGAGAGGTTACCAGTGGGAGATGAGGACCAGCAAGAGCTTTCAGGGCTGGCACCTTTAGTGTAGGAGCAATCGCTGGACGTTCGCAATTCCGGTGTTGAATTTTGGCCAGATTGAGCAGGAGAGGCTGTGTACGTTGGAAGTTTTAGTAGGCTAAACAAGTTCAGAGCCCAAGTGTTTGTGGTTCGTTTGAGAGGTTACCAGTGGGAGATGAGGACCAGCAAGAGCTTTCAGGGGTGGCACCTTTAGTGTAGGAGCAATGGCTGGACGTTTGCAATTTCGGTGTTGAA
This sequence comes from Gavia stellata, assembly GCF_030936135.1. Lineage (NCBI taxonomy): Eukaryota > Metazoa > Chordata > Aves > Gaviiformes > Gaviidae > Gavia > Gavia stellata. Next base: position 17,417 of record NW_026776484.1, read on the forward strand.
TTTTGGCCAGATTGAGCAGGCGAGGGAGTGTACGTTGGAAGTTTTAGTAGGCTAAACAAGTTCAGAGCCCAAGTGTTTGTGGTTCGTTTGAGAGGTTACCAGTGGGAGATGAGGACCAGCAAGAGCTTTCAGGGCTGGCACCTTTAGTGTAGGAGCAATCCCTGGACGTTCGCAATTTCAGTGTTTAATTTTGGCCCGATTGAGCAGGAGAGGCTGTGTACGTTGGAAGTTTTAGTAGGCTAAACAAGTTCAGAGCCCAAGTGTTTGTGGTTCGTTTGAGAGGTTACCAGTGGGAGATGAGGACCAGCAAGAGCTTTCAGGGCTGGCACCTTTAGTGTAGGAGCAATGGCTGGACGTTCGCAATTTCGGTGTTGAGCTCTGGCCAGATTGAGCAGGCGAGGGAGTGTACGTTGGAAGTTTTAGTAGGCTAAACAAGTTCAGAGCCCAAGTGTTTGTGGTTCGTTTGAGAGGTTACCAGTGGGAGATGAGGACCAGCAAGAGCTTTCAGGGCTGGCACCTTTAGTGTAGGAGCAATCCCTGGATGTTCGCAATTTCGGTGTTCAGCTCTGGCCAGATTGAGCAGGAGAGGCTGTGTACGTTGGAAGTTTTAGTAGGCTAAACAAGTTCAGAGCCCAAGTGTTTGTGGTTCGTTTGAGAGGTTACCAGTGGGAGATGAGGACCAGCAAGAGCTTTCAGGGCTGGCACCTTTAGTGTAGGAGCAATCGCTGGACGTTCGCAATTTCGGTGTTGAATTTTGGCCAGATTGAGCAGGAGGGGCTGTGTACGTTGGAAGTTTTAGTAGGCTAAACAAGTTCCGAGCCCAAGTGTTTGTGGTTCGTTTGAGAGGTTACCAGTGGGAGATGAGGATCAGCAAGAGCTTTCAGGGGTGGCACCTTTAGTGTAGGAGCAATCGCTGGACGTTCTCAGTTTCGGTGTTGAGCACTGACGTCCAGCAGCGAAAGGAAACGATGATACGTCTGGACCTTTGAGTGACTAAACAAGTTCCGAGCCCAAGTGTTTGTGGTTCGTTTGAGAGGTTACCAGTGGGAGATGAGGACCAGCAAGAGCTTTCAGGGCCGGCACCTTTAGTGTAGGAGCAATCCCTGGACGTTCGCAATTTCGGTGTTCAGCTCTGGCCAGAATGAGCAGGAGAGGCTGTGTACGTTGGAAGTTTTAGTAGGCTAAACAAGTTCAGAGGCCAGGTGTTTGTGGTTCGTTTGAGAGGTTACCAGTGGGAGATGAGGACCAGCAAGAGCTTTCAGGGCTGGCACCTTTAGTGTAGGAGCAATCGCTGGACGTTCGCAATTTCGGTGTTGAATTTTGGCCAGATTGAGCAGGCGAGGGAGTGTACGTTGGAAGTTTTAGTAGGCTAAACAAGTTCCGAGCCCAAGTGTTTGTGGTTCGTTTGAGAGGTTACCAGTGGGAGATGAGGACCAGCAAGAGCTTTCAGGGGTGGCACCTTTAGTGTAGGAGCAATCGCTGGACGTTCTCAGTTTCGGTGTTGAGCACTGATGTCCAGCAGCGAAAGGAAATGATGATATGTCTGGACCTTTGAGTGACTAAACAAGTTCAGAGCCCAAGTGTTTGTGGTTCGTTTGAGAGGTTACCAGTGGGAGATGAGGACCAGCAAGAGCTTTCAGGGCTGGCACCTTTAGTGTAGGAGCAATCGCTGGACGTTCGCAATTCCGGTGTTGAATTTTGGCCAGATTGAGCAGGAGAGGCTGTGTACGTTGGAAGTTTTAGTAGGCTAAACAAGTTCAGAGCCCAAGTGTTTGTGGTTCGTTTGAGAGGTTACCAGTGGGAGATGAGGACCAGCAAGAGCTTTCAGGGGTGGCACCTTTAGTGTAGGAGCAATCGCTGGACGTTCGCAATTTCGGTGTTGAATTTTGGCCAGATTGAGCAGGCGAGGGAGTGTACGTTGGAAGTTTTAGTAGGCTAAACAAGTTCAGAGCCCAAGTGTTTGTGGTTCGTTTGAGAGGTTACCAGTGGGAGATGAGGACCAGCAAGAGCTTTCAGGGCTGGCACCTTTAGTGTAGGAGCAATCCCTGGACGTTCGCAGTTTCGGTGTTGAGCTCTGACGTGCAGCAGCGAAAGGATGCGATGATACGTCTGGACCTTTGAGTGTCTAAACAAGTTCAGAGCCCAAGTGTTTGTGGTTCGTTTGAGAGGTTACCAGTGGGAGATGAGGACCAGCAAGAGCTTTCAGGGCTGGCACCTTTAGTGTAGGAGCAATCCCTGGACGTTTGCAATTTCGGTGTTGAATTTTGGTCAGATTGAGCAGGAGAGGCAGTGTACGTTGGAAGTTTTGGTAGGCTAAACAAGTTCAGAGCCCAAGTGTTTGTGGTTCGTTTGAGAGGTTACCAGTGGGAGATGAGGACGAGCAAGAGCTTTCAGGGCTGGCACCTTTAGTGTAGGAGCAATCCCTGGACGTTCGCAATTTCGGTGTTTTATTTTGGCCAGATTGAGCAGGCGAGGCTGTGTACGTTGGAAGTTTTAGTAGGCTAAACAAGTTCCGAGCCCAAGTGTTTGTGGTTCATTTGAGAGGTTACCAGTGGGAGATGAGGACCAGCAAGAGCTTTCAGGGCTGGCACCTTTAGTGTAGGAGCAATCCCTGGACGTTCGCAATTCCGGTGTTGAATTTTGGCCAGATTGAGCAGGAGAGGCTGTGTACGTTGGAAGTTTTAGTAGGCTAAACAAGTTCAGAGCCCAAGTGTTTGTAGTTCTTTTGAGAGGCTACCATTGGGAGATGAAGACCAGCAAGAGCTTTCAGGGCTGGCACCTTTAGTGTAGGATCAATGGCTGGACGTTTGCAATTTCGGTGTTGAATTTTGGTCAGATTGAGCAGGCGATGGAGTGTACGTTGGAAGTTTTAGTAGGCTAAACAAGTTCAGAGCTCAAGTGTTTGTGGTTCGTTTGAGAGGTTACCAGTGGGAGATGAGGACCAGCAAGAGCTTTCAGGGCTGGCACCTTTAGTGTAGGAGCAATCCCTGGACGTTCGCAATTTCGGTGTTTAATTTTGGCCCGATTGAGCAGGAGAGGCTGTGTACGTTGGAAGTTTTAGTAGGCTAAACAAGTTCAGAGCCCAAGTGTTTGTGGTTCGTTTGAGAGGTTACCAGTGGGAGATGAGGACCAGCAAGAGCTTTCAGGGCTGGCACCTTTAGTGTAGGAGCAATGGCTGGACGTTCGCAATTTCGGTGTTGAGCTCTGGCCAGATTGAGCAGGCGAGGGAGTGTACGTTGGAAGTTTTAGTAGGCTAAACAAGTTCAGAGCCCAAGTGTTTGTGGTTCGTTTGAGAGGTTACCAGTGGGAGATGAGGACCAACAAGAGCTTTCAGGGCTGGCACCTTTAGTGTAGGAGCAATCCCTGGATGTTCGCAATTTCGGTGTTCAGCTCTGGCCAGATTGAGCAGGAGAGGCTGTGTACGTTGGAAGTTTTAGTAGGCTAAACAAGTTCAGAGCCCAAGTGTTTGTGGTTCGTTTGAGAGGTTACCAGTGGGAGATGAGGACCAGCAAGAGCTTTCAGGGCTGGCACCTTTAGTGTAGGAGCAATTGCTGGACGTTCGCAATTTCGGTGTTGAATTTTGGCCAGATTGAGCAGGAGGGGCTGTGTACGTTGGAAGTTTTAGTAGGCTAAACAAGTTCCGAGCCCAAGTGTTTGTGGTTCGTTTGAGAGGTTACCAGTGGGAGATGAGGATCAGCAAGAGCTTTCAGGGGTGGCACCTTTAGTGTAGGAGCAATCGCTGGACGTTCTCAGTTTCGGTGTTGAGCACTGACGTCCAGCAGCGAAAGGAAACGATGATACGTCTGGACCTTTGAGTGACTAAACAAGTTCAGAGCCCAAGTGTTTGTGGTTCGTTTGAGAGGTTACCAGTGGGAGATGAGGACCAGCAAGAGCTTTCAGGGCTGGCACCTTTAGTGTAGGAGCAATCGCTGGACCTTCGCAATTTCGGTGTTGAATTTTGGCCCGATTGAGCAGGAGAGGCTGTGTACGTTGGAAGTTTTAGTAGGCTAAACAAGTTCAGAGCCCAAGTGTTTGTGGTTCGTTTGAGAGGTTACCAGTGGGAGATGAGGACCAGCAAGAGCTTTCAGGGCCGGCACCTTTAGTGTAGGAGCAATCGCTGGACGTTCGCAATTTCGGTGTTCAGCTCTGGCCAGATTGAGCAGGTGAGGGAGTGTACGTTGGAAGTTTTAGTAGGCTAAACAAGTTCCGAGCCCAAGTGTTTGTGGTTCGTTTGAGAGGTTACCAGTGGGAGATGAGGACCAGCAAGAGCTTTCAGGGCTGGCACCTTTAGTGTAGGAGCAATCGCTGGACGTTCGCAATTTCGGTGTTCAGCTCTGGCCAGAATGAGCAGGAGAGGCTGTGTACGTTGGAAGTTTTAGTAGGCTAAACAAGTTCCGAGCCCAAGTGTTTGTGGTTCGTTTGAGAGGTTACCAGTGGGAGATGAGGACCAGCAAGAGCTTTCAGGGCTGGCACCTTTAGTGTAGGAGCAATCCCTGGACGTTCGCAATTTCGGTGTTGAATTTTGGCCAGATTGAGCAGGCGAGGGAGTGTACGTTGGAAGTTTTAGTAGGCTAAACAAGTTCAGAGCCCAAGTGTTTGTGGTTCGTTTGAGAGGTTACCAGTGGGAGATGAGGACCAGCAAGAGCTTTCAGGGCTGGCACCTTTAGTGTAGGAGCAATCCCTGGACGTTCGCAATTTCGGTGTTCAGCTCTGGCCAGATTGAGCAGGCGAGGGAGTGTACGTTGGAAGTTTTAGTAGGCTAAACAAGTTCCGAGCCCAAGTGTTTGTGGTTCGTTTGAGAGGTTAACAGTGGGAGATGAGGACCAGCAAGAGCTTTCAGGGCTGGCACCTTTAGTGTAGGAGCAATCGCTGGACGTTCGCAATTTCGGTGTTGAATTTTGGCCAGATTGAGCAGGAGAGGCTGTGTACGTTGGAAGTTTTAGTAGGCTAAACAAGTTCCGAGCCCAAGTGTTTGTGGTTCGTTTGAGAGGTTACCAGTGGGAGATGAGGACCAGCAAGAGCTTTCAGGGCTGGCACCTTTAGTGTAGGAGCAATTGCTGGACGTTCGCAATTTCGGTGTTGAATTTTGGCCAGATTGAGCAGGAGGGGCTGTGTACGTTGGAAGTTTTAGTAGGCTAAACAAGTTCCGAGCCCAAGTGTTTGTGGTTCGTTTGAGAGGTTACCAGTGGGAGATGAGGATCAGCAAGAGCTTTCAGGGGTGGCACCTTTAGTGTAGGAGCAATCGCTGGACGTTCTCAGTTTCGGTGTTGAGCACTGACGTCCAGCAGCGAAAGGAAACGATGATACGTCTGGACCTTTGAGTGACTAAACAAGTTCAGAGCCCAAGTGTTTGTGGTTCGTTTGAGAGGTTACCAGTGGGAGATGAGGACCAGCAAGAGCTTTCAGGGCTGGCACCTTTAGTGTAGGAGCAATCCCTGGACGTTCGCAATTTCGGTGTTGAATTTTGGCCCGATTGAGCAGGAGAGGCTGTGTACGTTGGAAGTTTTAGTAGGCTAAACAAGTTCAGAGCCCAAGTGTTTGTGGTTCGTTTGAGAGGTTACCAGTGGGAGATGAGGACCAGCAAGAGCTTTCAGGGCCGGCACCTTTAGTGTAGGAGCAATCGCTGGACGTTCGCAATTTCGGTGTTCAGCTCTGGCCAGATTGAGCAGGTGAGGGAGTGTACGTTGGAAGTTTTAGTAGGCTAAACAAGTTCCGAGCCCAAGTGTTTGTGGTTCGTTTGAGAGGTTACCAGTGGGAGATGAGGACCAGCAAGAGCTTTCAGGGCTGGCACCTTTAGTGTAGGAGCAATCGCTGGACGTTCGCAATTTCGGTGTTCAGCTCTGGCCAGAATGAGCAGGAGAGGCTGTGTACGTTGGAAGTTTTAGTAGGCTAAACAAGTTCCGAGCCCAAGTGTTTGTGGTTCGTTTGAGAGGTTACCAGTGGGAGATGAGGACCAGCAAGAGCTTTCAGGGCTGGCACCTTTAGTGTAGGAGCAATCCCTGGACGTTCGCAATTTCGGTGTTGAATTTTGGCCAGATTGAGCAGGCGAGGGAGTGTACGTTGGAAGTTTTAGTAGGCTAAACAAGTTCAGAGCCCAAGTGTTTGTGGTTCGTTTGAGAGGTTACCAGTGGGAGATGAGGACCAGCAAGAGCTTTCAGGGCTGGCACCTTTAGTGTAGGAGCAATCCCTGGACGTTCGCAATTTCGGTGTTCAGCTCTGGCCAGATTGAGCAGGCGAGGGAGTGTACGTTGGAAGTTTTAGTAGGCTAAACAAGTTCCGAGCCCAAGTGTTTGTGGTTCGTTTGAGAGGTTACCAGTGGGAGATGAGGACCAGCAAGAGCTTTCAGGGCTGGCACCTTTAGTGTAGGAGCAATGGCTGGACGTTCGCAATTTCGGTGTTGAATTTTGGCCAGATTGAGCAGGAGAGGCTGTGTACGTTGGAAGTTTTAGTAGGCTAAACAAGTTCCGAGCCCAAGTGTTTGTGGTTCGTTTGAGAGGTTACCAGTGGGAGATGAGGACCAGCAAGAGCTTTCAGGGCTGGCACCTTTAGTGTAGGAGCAATCGCTGGACGTTCGCAATTTCGGTGTTCAGCTCTGGCCAGATTGAGCAGGAGAGGGAGTGTACGTTGGAAGTTTTAGTAGGCTAAACAAGTTCCGAGCCCAAGTGTTTGTGGTTCGTTTGAGAGGTTACCAGTGGGAGATGAGGACCAGCAAGAGCTTTCAGGGCTGGCACCTTTAGTGGAGGAGCAATCGCTGGACGTTCGCAATTTCGGTGTTGAACTTTGGCCAGATTGAGCAGGAGAGGCTGTGTACGTTGGAAGTTTTAGTAGGCTAAACAAGTTCCGAGCCCAAGTGTTTGTGGTTCGTTTGAGAGGTTACCAGTGGGAGATGAGGACCAGCAAGAGCTTTCAGGGCTGGCACCTTTAGTGTAGGAGCAATCCCTGGACGTTCGCAATTTCCGTGTTGAATTTTGGCCAGATTGAGCAGGCGAGGGAGTGTACGTTGGAAGTTTTAGTAGGCTAAACAAGTTCAGAGCCCAAGTGTTTGTGGTTCGTTTGAGAGGTTACCAGTGGGAGATGAGGACCAGCAAGAGCTTTCAGGGCTGGCACCTTTAGTGTAGGAGCAATCGCTGGACGTTCGCAATTTCGGTGTTGAATTTTGGCCAGATTGAGCAGGCGAGGGAGTGTACGTTGGAAGTTTTAGTAGGCTAAACAAGTTCCGAGCCCAAGTGTTTGTGGTTCATTTGAGAGGTTATCAGTGGGAGATGAGGATCAGCAAGAGCTTTCAGGGGTGGCACCTTTACTGTAGGAGCAATCGCTGGACGTTCGCAGTTTCGGTGTTGAGCACTGACATCCAGCAGAGAAAGGAAACGATGATACGTCTGGACCTTTGAGTGACTAAACAAGTTCAGAGCCCAAGTGTTTGTGGTTCGTTTGAGAGGTTACCAGTGGGAGATGAGGACCAGCAAGAGCTTTCAGGGCTGGCACCTTTAGTGTAGGAGCAATGGCTGGACGTTCGCAATTTCGGTGTTCAGCTCTGGCCAGATTGAGCAGGCGAGGGAGTGTACGTTGGAAGTTTTAGTAGGCTAAACAAGTTCCGAGCCCAAGTGTTTGTGGTTCGTTTGAGAGGTTACCAGTGGGAGATGAGGACCAGCAAGAGCTTTCAGGGCTGGCACCTTTAGTGTAGGAGCAATGGCTGGACGTTCGCAATTTCGGTGTTCAGCTCTGGCCAAATTGAGCAGGCGAGGGAGTGTACGTTGGAAGTTTTAGTAGGCTAAACAAGTTCAGAGCCCAAGTGTTTGTGGTTCGTTTGAGAGGTTACCAGTGGGAGATGAGGACCAGCAAGAGCTTTCAGGGCTGGCACCTTTAGTGTAGGAGCAATCCCTGGACGTTCGCAATTTCGGTGTTGAATTTTGGCCAGATTGAGCAGGCGAGGGAGTGTACGTTGGAAGTTTTAGTAGGCTAAACAAGTTCAGAGCCCAAGTGTTTGTGGTTCGTTTGAGAGGTTACCAGTGGGAGATGAGGACCAGCAAGAGCTTTCAGGGCTGGCACCTTTAGTGTAGGAGCAATCGCTGGACGTTCGCAATTTCGGTGTTGAATTTTGGCCAGATTGAGCAGGCGAGGGAGTGTACGTTGGAAGTTTTAGTAGGCTAAACAAGTTCCGAGCCCAAGTGTTTGTGGTTCATTTGAGAGGTTATCAGTGGGAGATGAGGATCAGCAAGAGCTTTCAGGGGTGGCACCTTTACTGTAGGAGCAATCGCTGGACGTTCGCAGTTTCGGTGTTGAGCACTGACATCCAGCAGAGAAAGGAAACGATGATACGTCTGGACCTTTGAGTGACTAAACAAGTTCAGAGCCCAAGTGTTTGTGGTTCGTTTGAGAGGTTACCAGTGGGAGATGAGGACCAGCAAGAGCTTTCAGGGCTGGCACCTTTAGTGTAGGAGCAATGGCTGGACGTTCGCAATTTCGGTGTTCAGCTCTGGCCAGATTGAGCAGGCGAGGGAGTGTACGTTGGAAGTTTTAGTAGGCTAAACAAGTTCCGAGCCCAAGTGTTTGTGGTTCGTTTGAGAGGTTACCAGTGGGAGATGAGGACCAGCAAGAGCTTTCAGGGCTGGCACCTTTAGTGTAGGAGCAATCGCTGGACGTTCGCAATTTCGGTGTTGAATTTTGGCCAGATTGAGCAGGAGAGGCTGTGTACGTTGGAAGTTTTAGTAGGCTAAACAAGTTCAGAGCCCAAGTGTTTGTGGTTCGTTTGAGAGGTTAACAGTGGGAGATGAGGACCAGCAAGAGCTTTCAGGGCCGGCACCTTTAGTGTAGGAGCAATCCCTGGACGTTCGCAATTTCGGTGTTGAATTTTGGCCAGATTGAGCAGGCGAGGGAGTGTACGTTGGAAGTTTTAGTAGGCTAAACAAGTTCAGAGCCCAAGTGTTTGTGGTTCGTTTGAGAGGTTACCAGTGGGAGATGAGGACCAGCAAGAGCTTTCAGGGCTGGCACCTTTAGTGTAGGAGCAATCCCTGGACGTTCGCAGTTTCGGTGTTGAGCTCTGACGTGCAGCAGCGAAAGGATGCGGTGATACGTCTGGACCTTTGAGTGTCTAAACAAGTTCAGAGCCCAAGTGTTTGTGGTTCGTTTGAGAGGTTACCAGTGGGAGATGAGGACCAGCAAGATCTTTCAGGGCTGGCACCTTTAGTGTAGGAGCAATCCCTGGACGTTCGCAGTTTCGGTGTTGAGCTCTGACGTGCAGCAGCGAAAGGATGCGGTGATACGTCTGGACCTTTGAGTGTCTAAACAAGTTCAGAGCCCAAGTGTTTGTGGTTCGTTTGAGAGGTTCCCAGTGGGAGATGAGGACCAGCAAGAGCTTTCAGGGCTGGCACCTTTAGTGTAGGAGCAATCGCTGGACGTTTGCAATTTCGGTGTTGAATTTTGGTCAGATTGAGCAGGAGAGGGAGTGTACGTTGGAAGTTTTGGTAGGCTAAACAAGTTCAGAGCCCAAGTGTTTGTGGTTCGTTTGAGAGGTTACCAGTGGGAGATGAGGACCAGCAAGAGCTTTCAGGGCTGGCACCTTTAGTGTAGGAGCAATGGCTGGACGTTTGCAATTTCGGTGTTCAGCTCTGGCCAGATTGAGCAGGCGAGGGAGTGTACGTTGGAAGTTTTAGTAGGCTAAACAAGTTCCGAGCCCAAGTGTTTGTGGTTCGTTTGAGAGGTTCCCAGTGGGAGATGAGGACCAGCAAGAGCTTTCAGGGCTGGCACCTTTAGTGTAGGAGCAATCGCTGGACGTTCGCAATTTCGGTGTTGAATTTTGGCCAGATTGAGCAGGAGAGGCTGTGTACGTTGGAAGTTTTAGTAGGCTAAACAAGTTCAGAGCCCAAGTGTTTGTGGTTCGTTTGAGAGGTTACCAGTGGGAGATGAGGACCAGCAAGAGCTTTCAGGGCCGGCACCTTTAGTGTAGGAGCAATCCCTGGACGTTCGCAATTTCCGTGTTGAATTTTGGCCAGATTGAGCAGGAGAGGGAGTGTACGTTGGAAGTTTTAGTAGGCTAAACAAGTTCCGAGCCCAAGTGTTTGTGGTTCGTTTGAGAGGTTACCAGTGGGAGATGAGGACCAGCAAGAGCTTTCAGGGCTGGCACCTTTAGTGTAGGAGCAATCGCTGGACCTTCGCAATTTCGGTGTTGAATTTTGGCCAGATTGAGCAGGCGAGGGAGTGTACGTTGGAAGTTTTAGTAGGCTAAACAAGTTCCGAGCCCAAGTGTTTGTGGTTCATTTGAGAGGTTACCAGTGGGAGATGAGGACCAGCAAGAGCTTTCAGGGCCGGCACCTTTAGTGTAGGAGCAATCCCTGGACGTTCGCAATTTCGGTGTTGAATTTTGGCCAGATTGAGCAGGCGAGGGAGTGTACGTTGGAAGTTTTAGTAGGCTAAACAAGTTCAGAGCCCAAGTGTTTGTGGTTCGTTTGAGAGGTTACCAGTGGGAGATGAGGACCAGCAAGAGCTTTCAGGGCTGGCACCTTTAGTGTAGGAGCAATCCCTGGACGTTCGCAGTTTCGGTGTTGAGCTCTGACGTGCAGCAGTGGAAGGATGCGGTGATACGTCTGGACCTTTGAGTGTCTAAACAAGTTCAGAGCCCAAGTGTTTGTGGTTCGTTTGAGAGGTTACCAGTGGGAGATGAGGACCAGCAAGAGCTTTCAGGGCTGGCACCTTTAGTGTAGGAGCAATCCCTGGACGTTCGCAGTTTCGGTGTTGAGCTCTGACGTGCAGCAGCGAAAGGATGCGGTGATACGTCTGGACCTTTGAGTGTCTAAACAAGTTCAGAGCCCAAGTGTTTGTGGTTCGTTTGAGAGGTTACCAGTGGGAGATGAGGACCAGCAAGAGCTTTCAGGGCTGGCACCTTTAGTGTAGGAGCAATCGCTGGACGTTTGCAATTTCGGTGTTGAATTTTGGTCAGATTGAGCAGGAGAGGGAGTGTACGTTGGAAGTTTTGGTAGGCTAAACAAGTTCAGAGCCCAAGTGTTTGTGGTTCGTTTGAGAGGTTACCAGTGGGAGATGAGGACCAGCAAGAGCTTTCAGGGCTGGCACCTTTAGTGTAGGAGCAATGGCTGGACGTTCGCAATTTCGGTGTTTTATTTTGGCCAGATTGAGCAGGCGAGGCTGTGTACGTTGGAAGTTTTAGTAGGCTAAACAAGTTCAGAGCCCAAGTGTTTGTGGTTCGTTTGAGAGGTTACCAGTGGGAGATGAGGACCAGCAAGAGCTTTCAGGGCTGGCACCTTTAGTGTAGGAGCAATGGCTGGACGTTCGCAATTTCGGTGTTCAGCTCTGGCCAGATTGAGCAGGCGAGGGAGTGTACGTTGGAAGTTTTAGTAGGCTAAACAAGTTCCGAGCCCAAGTGTTTGTGGTTCGTTTGAGAGGTTACCAGTGGGAGATGAGGACCAGCAAGAGCTTTCAGGGCTGGCACCTTTAGTGTAGGAGCAATGGCTGGACGTTCGCAATTTCGGTGTTGAATTTTGGCCAGATTGAGCAGGAGAGGCTGTGTACGTTGGAAGTTTTAGTAGGCTAAACAAGTTCAGAGCCCAAGTGTTTGTGGTTCGTTTGAGAGGTTACCAGTGGGAGATGAGGACCAGCAAGAGCTTTCAGGGCCGGCACCTTTAGTGTAGGAGCAATCCCTGGACGTTCGCAATTTCCGTGTTGAATTTTGGCCAGATTGAGCAGGAGAGGGAGTGTACGTTGGAAGTTTTAGTAGGCTAAACAAGTTCCGAGCCCAAGTGTTTGTGGTTCGTTTGAGAGGTTACCAGTGGGAGATGAGGACCAGCAAGAGCTTTCAGGGCTGGCACCTTTAGTGTAGGAGCAATCGCTGGACCTTCGCAATTTCGGTGTTGAATTTTGGCCAGATTGAGCAGGCGAGGGAGTGTACGTTGGAAGTTTTAGTAGGCTAAACAAGTTCCGAGCCCAAGTGTTTGTGGTTCATTTGAGAGGTTACCAGTGGGAGATGAGGACCAGCAAGAGCTTTCAGGGCTGGCACCTTTAGTGTAGGAGCAATCCCTGGACGTTCGCAGTTTCGGTGTTGAGCTCTGACGTGCAGCAGCGAAAGGATGCGATGATACGTCTGGACCTTTGAGTGTCTAAACAAGTTCAGAGCCCAAGTGTTTGTGGTTCGTTTGAGAGGTTACCAGTGGGAGATGAGGACCAGCAAGAGCTTTCAGGGCTGGCACCTTTAGTGTAGGAGCAATCCTGGACGTTTGCAATTTCGGTGTTGAATTTTGGTCAGATTGAGCAGGAGAGGGAGTGTACGTTGGAAGTTTTGGTAGGCTAAACAAGTTCAGAGCCCAAGTGTTTGTGGTTCGTTTGAGAGGTTACCAGTGGGAGATGAGGACCAGCAAGAGCTTTCAGGGCTGGCACCTTTAGTGTAGGAGCAATCGCTGGACGTTCGCAATTTCGGTGTTTTATTTTGGCCAGATTGAGCAGGCGAGGCTTTGTACGTTGGAAGTTTTAGTAGGCTAAACAAGTTCCGAGCCCAAGTGTTTGTGGTTCGTTTGAGAGGTTACCAGTGGGAGATGAGGACCAGCAAGAGCTTTCAGGGCTGGCACCTTTAGTGTAGGAGCAATCCCTGGACGTTCGCAATTCCGGTGTTGAGCTCTGGCCAGATTGAGCAGGAGAGGCTGTGTACGTTGGAAGTTTTAGTAGGCTAAACAAGTTCCAAGCCCAAGTGTTTGTGGTTCGTTTGAGAGGTTACCAGTGGGAGATGAGGACCAGCAAGAGCTTTCAGGGCTTGCACCTTTAGTGTAGGAGCAATCCCTGGACGTTCGCAGTTTCGGTGTTGAGCTCTGACGTGCAGCAGCGAAAGGATGCGATGATACGTCTGGACCTTTGAGTGTCTAAACCACTTCAGAGCCCAAGTGTTTGTGGTTCGTTTGAGAGGTTACCAGTGGGAGATGAGGACCAGCAAGAGCTTTCAGGGCTGGCACCTTTAGTGTAGGAGCAATCCCTGGACGTTTGCAATTTCGGTGTTGAATTTTGGTCAGATTGAGCAGGAGAGGGAGTGTACGTTGGAAGTTTTGGTAGGCTAAACAAGTTCCGAGCCCAAGTGTTTGTGGTTCGTTTGAGAGGTTCCCAGTGGGAGATGAGGACCAGCAAGAGCTTTCAGGGCTGGCACCTTTAGTGTAGGAGCAATGGCTGGACGTTCGCAATTTCGGTGTTTTATTTTGGCCAGATTGAGCAGGCGAGGCTGTGTACGTTGGAAGTTTTAGTAGGCTAAACAAGTTCCGAGCCCAAGTGTTTGTGGTTCGTTTGAGAGGTTACCAGTGGGAGATGAGGACCAGCAAGAGCTTTCAGGGCTGGCACCTTTAGTGTAGGAGCAATGGCTGGACGTTCGCAATTTCGGTGTTCAGCTCTGGCCAGATTGAGCAGGAGAGGGAGTGTACGTTGGAAGTTTTAGTAGGCTAAACAAGTTCCGAGCCCAAGTGTTTGTGGTTCGTTTGAGAGGTTACCAGTGGGAGATGAGGACCAGCAAGAGCTTTCAGGGCTGGCACCTTTAGTGTAGGAGCAATGGCTGGACGTTCGCAATTTCGGTGTTCAGCTCTGGCCAAATTGAGCAGGTGAGGGAGTGTACGTTGGAAGTTTTAGTAGGCTAAACAAGTTCAGAGCCCAAGTGTTTGTGGTTCGTTTGAGAGGTTACCAGTGGGAGATGAGGACCAGCAAGAGCTTTCAGGGCTGGCACCTTTAGTGTAGGAGCAATCCCTGGACGTTCGCAATTTCCGTGTTGAATTTTGGCCAGATTGAGCAGGCGAGGGAGTGTACGTTGGAAGTTTTAGTAGGCTAAACAAGTTCAGAGCCCAAGTGTTTGTGGTTCGTTTGAGAGGCTACCAGTGGGAGATGAGGACCAGCAAGAGCTTTCAGGGCTGGCACCTTTAGTGTAGGAGCAATCGCTGGACGTTCGCAATTTCGGTGTTGAATTTTGGCCAGATTGAGCAGGCGAGGGAGTGTACGTTGGAAGTTTTAGTAGGCTAAACAAGTTCCGAGCCCAAGTGTTTGTGGTTCATTTGAGAGGTTATCAGTGGGAGATGAGGATCAGCAAGAGCTTTCAGGGGTGGCACCTTTACTGTAGGAGCAATCGCTGGACGTTCGCAGTTTCGGTGTTGAGCACTGACATCTAGCAGAGAAAGGAAACGATGATACGTCTGGACCTTTGAGTGGCTAAACAAGTTCAGAGCCCAAGTGTTTGTGGTTCGTTTGAGAGGTTACCAGTGGGAGATGAGGACCAGCAAGAGCTTTCAGGGCTGGCACCTTTAGTGTAGGAGCAATGGCTGGACGTTCGCAATTTCGGTGTTCAGCTCTGGCCAGATTGAGCAGGCGAGGGAGTGTACGTTGGAAGTTTTAGTAGGCTAAACAAGTTCCGAGCCCAAGTGTTTGTGGTTCGTTTGAGAGGTTACCAGTGGGAGATGAGGACCAGCAAGAGCTTTCAGGGCTGGCACCTTTAGTGTAGGAGCAATCGCTGGACGTTCGCAATTTCGGTGTTGAATTTTGGCCAGATTGAGCAGGAGAGGCTGTGTACGTTGGAAGTTTTAGTAGGCTAAACAAGTTCAGAGCCCAAGTGTTTGTGGTTCGTTTGAGAGGTTAACAGTGGGAGATGAGGACCAGCAAGAGCTTTCAGGGCCGGCACCTTTAGTGTAGGAGCAATGGCTGGACGTTCGCAATTTCGGTGTTGAATTTTGGCCAGATTGAGCAGGTGAGGGAGTGTACGTTGGAAGTTTTAGTAGGCTAAACAAGTTCAGAGCCCAAGTGTTTGTGGTTCGTTTGAGAGGTTACCAGTGGGAGATGAGGACCAGCAAGAGCTTTCAGGGCTGGCACCTTTAGTGTAGGAGCAATCGCTGGACCTTCGCAATTTCGGTGTTGAATTTTGGCCAGATTGAGCAGGAGAGGGAGTGTACGTTGGAAGTTTTAGTAGGCTAAACAAGTTCAGAGCCCAAGTGTTTGTGGTTCATTTGAGAGGTTACCAGTGGGAGATGAGGACCAGCAAGAGCTTTCAGGGCTGGCACCTTTAGTGTAGGAGCAATCCCTGGACGTTCGCAGTTTCGGTGTTGAGCTCTGACGTGCAGCAGCGAAAGGATGCGATGATACGTCTGGACCTTTGAGTGTCTAAACAAGTTCAGAGCCCAAGTGTTTGTGGTTCGTTTGAGAGGTTACCAGTGGGAGATGAGGACCAGCAAGAGCTTTCAGGGCTGGCACCTTTAGTGTAGGAGCAATCCCTGGACGTTTGCAATTTCGGTGTTGAATTTTGGTCAGATTGAGCAGGAGAGGGAGTGTACGTTGGAAGTTTTGGTAGGCTAAACAAGTTCAGAGCCCAAGTGTTTGTGGTTCGTTTGAGAGGTTACCAGTGGGAGATGAGGACCAGCAAGAGCTTTCAGGGCTGGCACCTTTAGTGTAGGAGCAATGGCTGGACGTTCGCAATTTCGGTGTTTTATTTTGGCCAGATTGAGCAGGCGAGGCTGTGTACGTTGGAAGTTTTAGTAGGCTAAACAAGTTCCGAGCCCAAGTGTTTGTGGTTCGTTTGAGAGGTTACCAGTGGGAGATGAGGACCAGCAAGAGCTTTCAGGGCTGGCACCTTTAGTGTAGGAGCAATCCCTGGACGTTCGCAATTCCGGTGTTGAGCTCTGGCCAGATTGAGCAGGAGAGGCTGTGTACGTTGGAAGTTTTAGTAGGCTAAACAAGTTCCGAGCCCAAGTGTTTGTGGTTCGTTTGAGAGGTTACCAGTGGGAGATGAGGACCAGCAAGAGCTTTCAGGGCTGGCACCTTTAGTGTAGGAGCAATGGCTGGACGTTCGCAATTCCGGTGTTGAGCTCTGGCCAGATTGAGCAGGCGAGGGAGTGTACGTTGGAAGTTTTAGTAGGCTAAACAAGTTCAGAGCCCAAGTGTTTGTAGTTCTTTTGAGAGGCTACCAGTGGGAGATGAGGACCAGCAAGAGCTTTCAGGGCTGGCACCTTTAGTGTAGGAGCAATCCCTGGACGTTTGCAATTTCGGTGTTGAATTTTGGTCAGATTGAGCAGGCGAGGGAGTGTACGTTGGAAGTTTTAGTAGGCTAAACAAGTTCAGAGCTCAAGTGTTTGTGGTTCGTTTGAGAGGTTACCAGTGGGAGATGAGGACCAGCAAGAGCTTTCAGGGCTGGCACCTTTAGTGTAGGAGCAATCCCTGGACGTTCGCAATTTCGGTGTTTAATTTTGGCCCGATTGAGCAGGAGAGGCTGTGTACGTTGGAAGTTTTAGTAGGCTAAACAAGTTCCGAGCCCAAGTGTTTGTGGTTCGTTTGAGAGGTTACCAGTGGGAGATGAGGACCAGCAAGAGCTTTCAGGGCTGGCACCTTTAGTGTAGGAGCAATGGCTGGACGTTCGCAATTCCGGTGTTGAGCTCTGGCCAGATTGAGCAGGCGAGGGAGTGTACGTTGGAAGTTTTAGTAGGCTAAACAAGTTCAGAGCCCAAGTGTTTGTGGTTCGTTTGAGAGGTTACCAGTGGGAGATGAGGACCAGCAAGAGCTTTCAGGGCTGGCACCTTTAGTGTAGGAGCAATGGCTGGACGTTCGCAATTTCGGTGTTCAGCTCTGGCCAGATTGAGCAGGAGAGGCTGTGTACGTTGGAAGTTTTAGTAGGCTAAACAAGTTCCGAGCCCAAGTGTTTGTGGTTCGTTTGAGAGGTTACCAGTGGGAGATGAGGACCAGCAAGAGCTTTCAGGGCTGGCACCTTTAGTGTAGGAGCAATCCCTGGACGTTCGCAATTTCGGTGTTGAATTTTGGCCAGATTGAGCAGGAGAGGCTGTGTACGTTGGAAGTTTTAGTAGGCTAAACAAGTTCAGAGCCCAAGTGTTTGTGGTTCGTTTGAGAGGTTACCAGTGGGAGATGAGGATCAGCAAGAGCTTTCAGGGGTGGCACCTTTAGTGTAGGAGCAATCGCTGGACGTTCTCAGTTTCGGTGTTGAGCACTGACGTCCAGCAGCGAAAGGAAACGATGATACGTCTGGACCTTTGAGTGAGTAAACAAGTTCAGAGCCCAAGTGTTTGTGGTTCGTTTGAGAGGTTCCCAGTGGGAGATGAGGACCAGCAAGAGCTTTCAGGGCTGGCACCTTTAGTGTAGGAGCAATCCCTGGACGTTCGCAATTTCGGTGTTCAGCTCTGGCCAGATTGAGCAGGCGAGGGAGTGTACGTTGGAAGTTTTAGTAGGCTAAACAAGTTCCGAGCCCAAGTGTTTGTGGTTCGTTTGAGAGGTTACCAGTGGGAGATGAGGACCAGCAAGAGCTTTCAGGGCTGGCACCTTTAGTGTAGGAGCAATCGCTGGACGTTCGCAATTTCGGTGTTGAATTTTGGCCAGATTGAGCAGGAGAGGCTGTGTACGTTGGAAGTTTTAGTAGGCTAAACAAGTTCAGAGCCCAAGTGTTTGTGGTTCGTTTGAGAGGTTACCAGTGGGAGATGAGGACCAGCAAGAGCTTTCAGGGCCGGCACCTTTAGTGTAGGAGCAATCGCTGGACGTTCGCAATTTCGGTGTTCAGCTCTGGCCAGATTGAGCAGGAGAGGGAGTGTACGTTGGAAGTTTTAGTAGGCTAAACAAGTTCCGAGCCCAAGTGTTTGTGGTTCGTTTGAGAGGTTACCAGTGGGAGATGAGGACCAGCAAGAGCTTTCAGGGCTGGCACCTTTAGTGTAGGAGCAATGGCTGGACGTTCGCAATTTCCGTGTTGAATTTTGGCCAGATTGAGCAGGCGAGGGAGTGTACGTTGGAAGTTTTAGTAGGCTAAACAAGTTCTGAGCCCAAGTGTTTGTGGTTCGTTTGAGAGGTTACCAGTGGGAGATGAGGACCAGCAAGAGCTTTCAGGGCTGGCACCTTTAGTGTAGGAGCAATCGCTGGACGTTCGCAATTTCGGTGTTGAATTTTGGCCAGATTGAGCAGGCGAGGGGGTGTACGTTGGAAGTTTTAGTAGGCTAAACAAGTTCAGAGCCCAAGTGTTTGTGGTTCGTTTGAGAGGTTACCAGTGGGAGATGAGGACCAGCAAGAGCTTTCAGGGCCGGCACCTTTAGTGTAGGAGCAATCCCTGGACGTTCGCAATTTCGGTGTTGAATTTTGGCCAGATTGAGCAGGCGAGGGAGTGTACGTTGGAAGTTTTAGTAGGCTAAACAAGTTCAGAGCCCAAGTGTTTGTGGTTCGTTTGAGAGGTTACCAGTGGGAGATGAGGACCAGCAAGAGCTTTCAGGGCTGGCACCTTTAGTGTAGGAGCAATGGCTGGACGTTCGCAATTCCGGTGTTGAGCTCTGGCCAGATTGAGCAGGCGAGGGAGTGTACGTTGGAAGTTTTAGTAGGCTAAACAAGTTCAGAGCCCAAGTGTTTGTGGTTCGTTTGAGAGGTTACCAGTGGGAGATGAGGACCAGCAAGAGCTTTCAGGGCTGGCACCTTTAGTGTAGGAGCAATGGCTGGACGTTCGCAATTTCGGTGTTGAGCTCTGGCCAGATTGAGCAGGAGAGGCTGTGTACGTTGGAAGTTTTAGTAGGCTAAACAAGTTCAGAGCCCAAGTGTTTGTGGTTCGTTTGAGAGGTTACCAGTGGGAGATGAGGACCAGCAAGAGCTTTCAGGGCCGGCACCTTTAGTGTAGGAGCAATCCCTGGACGTTCGCAATTTCGGTGTTGAGCTCTGGCCAGATTGAGCAGGAGAGGCTGTGTACGTTGGAAGTTTTAGTAGGCTAAACAAGTTCCGAGCCCAAGTGTTTGTGGTTCGTTTGAGAGGTTACCAGTGGGAGATGAGGACCAGCAAGAGCTTTCAGGGCTGGCACCTTTAGTGTAGGAGCAATCGCTGGACGTTCGCAATTTCGGTGTTGAATTTTGGCCAGATTGAGCAGGAGAGGCTGTGTACGTTGGAAGTTTTAGTAGGCTAAACAAGTTCCGAGCCCAAGTGTTTGTGGTTCGTTTGAGAGGTTACCAGTGGGAGATGAGGATCAGCAAGAGCTTTCAGGGGTGGCACCTTTAGTGTAGGAGCAATCGCTGGACGTTCTCAGTTTCGGTGTTGAGCACTGACGTCCAGCAGCGAAAGGAAACGATGATACGTCTGGACCTTTGAGTGACTAAACAAGTTCAGAGCCCAAGTGTTTGTGGTTCGTTTGAGAGGTTACCAGTGGGAGATGAGGACCAGCAAGAGCTTTCAGGGCCGGCACCTTTAGTGTAGGAGCAATCGCTGGACGTTCGCAATTTCGGTGTTCAGCTCTGGCCAGATTGAGCAGGCGAGGGAGTGTACGTTGGAAGTTTTAGTAGGCTAAACAAGTTCCGAGCCCAAGTGTTTGTGGTTCGTTTGAGAGGTTACCAGTGGGAGATGAGGACCAGCAAGAGCTTTCAGGGCTGGCACCTTTAGTGTAGGAGCAATCGCTGGACGTTCGCAATTTCCGTGTTGAATTTTGGCCAGATTGAGCAGGCGAGGGAGTGTACGTTGGAAGTTTTAGTAGGCTAAACAAGTTCAGAGGCCAAGTGTTTGTGGTTCGTTTGAGAGGTTACCAGTGGGAGATGAGGACCAGCAAGAGCTTTCAGGGCTGGCACCTTTAGTGTAGGAGCAATCCCTGGACGTTTGCAATTTCGGTGTTGAATTTTGGTCAGATTGAGCAGGAGAGGGAGTGTACGTTGGAAGTTTTGGTAGGCTAAACAAGTTCCGAGCCCAAGTGTTTGTGGTTCGTTTGAGAGGTTACCAGTGGGAGATGAGGACCAGCAAGAGCTTTCAGGGCTGGCACCTTTAGTGTAGGAGCAATCCCTGGACGTTCGCAATTTCGGTGTTGAATTTTGGCCAGATTGAGCAGGAGAGGCTGTGTACGTTGGAAGTTTTAGTAGGCTAAACAAGTTCCGAGCCCAAGTGTTTGTGGTTCGTTTGAGAGGTTACCAGTGGGAGATGAGGACCAGCAAGAGCTTTCAGGGCTAGCACCTTTAGTGTAAGAGCAATGGCTGGACGTTTGTAATTTCGGTGTTCAGCTCTGGCCAGATTGAGCAGGCGAGGGAGTGCACGTTGGAAGTTTTAGTAGGCTAAACAAGTTCAGAGCCCAAGTGTTTGTGGTTCGTTTGAGAGGTTACCAGTGGGAGATGAGGACCAGCAAGAGCTTTCAGGGCTGGCACCTTTAGTGTAGGAGCAATCGCTGGACGTTCGCAATTTCGGTGTTGAATTTTGGCCAGATTGAGCAGGAGAGGGAGTGTACGTTGGAAGTTTTAGTAGGCTAAACAAGTTCAGAGCCCAAGTGTTTGTGGTTCGTTTGAGAGGTTACCAGTGGGAGATGAGGACCAGCAAGAGCTTTCAGGGGTGGCACCTTTAGTGTAGGAGCAATCGCTGGACGTTCTCAGTTTCGGTGTTGAGCACTGACGTCCAGCAGCGAAAGGAAACGATGATATGTCTGGACCTTTGAGTGACTAAACAAGTTCAGAGCCCAAGTGTTTGTGGTTCGTTTGAGAGGTTACCAGTGGGAGATGAGGACCAGCAAGAGCTTTCAGGGCTGGCACCTTTAGTGTAGGAGCAATCTCTGGACGTTCGCAATTTCGGTGTTCAGCTCTGGCCAGATTGAGCAGGAGAGGGAGTGTACGTTGGAAGTTTTAGTAGGCTAAACAAGTTCAGAGCCCAAGTGTTTGTGGTTCATTTGAGAGGTTACCAGTGGGAGATGAGGACCAGCAAGAGCTTTCAGGGCTGGCACCTTTAGTGGAGGAGCAATGGCTGGACGTTCGCAATTTCGGTGTTGAACTTTGGCCAGAATGAGCAGGAGAGGCTGTGTACGTTGGAAGTTTTAGTAGGCTAAACAAGTTCTGAGCCCAAGTGTTTGTGGTTCGTTTGAGAGGTTACCAGTGGGAGATGAGGACCAGCAAGAGCTTTCAGGGCTGGCACCTTTAGTGTAGGAGCAATCGCTGGACGTTCGCAATTTCGGTGTTGAATTTTGGCCAGATTGAGCAGGAGAGGGAGTGTACGTTGGAAGTTTTAGTAGGCTAAACAAGTTCAGAGCTCAAGTGTTTGTGGTTCGTTTGAGAGGTTACCAGTGGGAGATGAGGACCAGCAAGAGCTTTCAGGGCTGGCACCTTTAGTGTAGGAGCAATCGCTGGACGTTCGCAATTTCGGTGTTCAGCTCTGGCCAGATTGAGCAGGCGAGGGTGTGTACGTTGGAAGTTTTAGTAGGCTAAACAAGTTCCGAGCCCAAGTGTTTGTGGTTCGTTTGAGAGGTTACCAGTGGGAGATGAGGACCAGCAAGAGCTTTCAGGGCTGGCACCTTTAGTGTAGGAGCAATCGCTGGACGTTCGCAATTTCGGTGTTGAATTTTGGCCAGATTGAGCAGGAGAGGGAGTGTACGTTGGAAGTTTTAGTAGGCTAAACAAGTTCAGAGCTCAAGTGTTTGTGGTTCGTTTGAGAGGTTCCCAGTGGGAGATGAGGACCAGCAAGAGCTTTCAGGGCTGGCACCTTTAGTGTAGGAGCAATCCCTGGACGTTCGCAATTTCGGTGTTGAATTTTGGCCCGATTGAGCAGGCGAGGGAGTGTACGTTGGAAGTTTTAGTAGGCTAAACAAGTTCAGAGCCCAAGTGTTTGTGGTTCGTTTGAGAGGTTACCAGTGGGAGATGAGGACCAGCAAGAGCTTTCAGGGCTGGCACCTTTAGTGTAGGAGGAATCCCTGGACGTTCGCAGTTTCGGTGTTGAGCTCTGACGTGCAGCAGCGAAAGGATGCGATGATACGTCTGGACCTTTGAGTGTCTAAACAAGTTCAGAGGCCAAGTGTTTGTGGTTCGTTTGAGAGGTTACCAGTGGGAGATGAGGACCAGCAAGAGCTTTCAGCGCTGGCACCTTTAGTGTAGGAGCAATGGCTGGACGTTCGCAATTCCGGTGTTGAATTTTGGCCAGATTGAGCAGGCGAGGGAGTGTACGTTGGAAGTTTTAGTAGGCTAAACAAGTTCAGAGCCCAAGTGTTTGTAGTTCTTTTGAGAGGCTACCATTGGGAGATGAAGACCAGCAAGAGCTTTCAGGGCTGGCACCTTTAGTGTAGGATCAATGGCTGGACGTTTGCAATTTCGGTGTTGAATTTTGGTCAGATTGAGCAGGCGAGGGAGTGTACGTTGGAAGTTTTAGTAGGCTAAACAAGTTCAGAGCTCAAGTGTTTGTGGTTCGTTTGAGAGGTTACCAGTGGGAGATGAGGACCAGCAAGAGCTTTCAGGGCTGGCACCTTTAGTGTAGGAGCAATCGCTGGACGTTCGCAGTTTCGGTGTTGAATTTTGGCCAGATTGAGCAGGAGAGGGAGTGTACGTTGGAAATTTTAGTAGGCTAAACAAGTTCAGAGCCCAAGTGTTTGTGGTTTGTTTTAGAGGTTACCAGTGGGAGATGAGGACCAGCAAGAGCTTTCAGGGCTGGCACCTTTAGTGGAGGAGCAATGGCTGGACGTTCGCAATTCCGGTGTTGAGCTCTGGCCAGATTGAGCAGGCGAGGGAGTGTACGTTGGAAGTTTTAGTAGGCTAAACAAGTTCAGAGCTCAAGTGTTTGTGGTTCGTTTGAGAGGTTACCAGTGGGAGATGAGGACCAGCAAGAGCTTTCAGGGCTGGCACCTTTAGTGTAGGAGCAATGGCTGGACGTTCGCAATTTCGGTGTTCAGCTCTGGCCAGATTGAGCAGGAGAGGCTGTGTACGTTGGAAGTTTTAGTAGGCTAAACAAGTTCGAGCCCAAGTGTTTGTGGTTCGTTTGAGAGGTTACCAGTGGGAGATGAGGACCAGCAAGAGCTTTCAGGGCTGGCACCTTTAGTGTAGGAGCAATCCCTGGACGTTCGCAATTTCGGTGTTGAATTTTGGCCAGATTGAGCAGGAGAGGCTGTGTACGTTGTGGAAGTTTTAGTAGGCTAAACAAGTTCCGAGCCCAAGTGTTTGTGGTTCGTTTGAGAGGTTACCAGTGGGAGATGAGGATCAGCAAGAGCTTTCAGGGGTGGCACCTTTAGTGTAGGAGCAATCGCTGGACGTTCTCAGTTTCGGTGTTGAGCACTGACGTCCAGCAGCGAAAGGAAACGATGATACGTCTGGACCTTTGAGTGACTAAACAAGTTCAGAGCCCAAGTGTTTGTGGTTCGTTTGAGAGGTTCCCAGTGGGAGATGAGGACCAGCAAGAGCTTTCAGGGCTGGCACCTTTAGTGTAGGAGCAATCCCTGGACGTTCGCAATTTCGGTGTTCAGCTCTGGCCAGATTGAGCAGGCGAGGGAGTGTACGTTGGAAGTTTTAGTAGGCTAAACAAGTTCCGAGCCCAAGTGTTTGTGGTTCGTTTGAGAGGTTACCAGTGGGAGATGAGGACCAGCAAGAGCTTTCAGGGCTGGCACCTTTAGTGTAGGAGCAATCCCTGGACGTTCGCAATTTCCGTGTTGAATTTTGGCCAGATTGAGCAGGAGAGGGAGTGTACGTTGGAAGTTTTAGTAGGCTAAACAAGTTCAGAGCCCAAGTGTTTGTGGTTCGTTTGAGAGGTTACCAGTGGGAGATGAGGACCAGCAAGAGCTTTCAGGGCTGGCACCTTTAGTGTAGGAGCAATCGCTGGACGTTCGCAATTTCGGTGTTGAATTTTGGCCAGATTGAGCAGGCGAGGGAGTGTACGTTGGAAGTTTTAGTAGGCTAAACAAGTTCAGAGGCCAAGTGTTTGTGGTTCGTTTGAGAGGTTACCAGTGGGAGATGAGGACCAGCAAGAGCTTTCAGGGCCGGCACCTTTAGTGTAGGAGCAATCCCTGGACGTTCGCAATTTCGGTGTTGAATTTTGGCCAGATTGAGCAGGCGAGGGAGTGTACGTTGGAAGTTTTAGTAGGCTAAACAAGTTCAGAGCCCAAGTGTTTGTGGTTTGTTTGAGAGGTTACCAGTGGGAGATGAGGACCAGCAAGAGCTTTCAGGGCTGGCACCTTTAGTGGAGGAGCAATGGCTGGACGTTCGCAATTTCGGTGTTGAGCTCTGGCCAGATTGAGCAGGAGAGGCTGTGTACGTTGGAAGTTTTAGTAGGCTAAACAAGTTCCGAGCCCAAGTGTTTGTGGTTCGTTTGAGAGGTTACCAGTGGGAGATGAGGACCAGCAAGAGCTTTCAGGGCTGGCACCTTTAGTGTAGGAGCAATCGCTGGACGTTCGCAATTTCGGTGTTGAATTTTGGCCAGATTGAGCAGGAGAGGCTGTGTACGTTGGAAGTTTTAGTAGGCTAAACAAGTTCAGAGCCCAAGTGTTTGTGGTTCGTTTGAGAGGTTACCAGTGGGAGATGAGGACCAGGAAGAGCTTTCAGGGCTGGCACCTTTAGTGGAGGAGCAATCCCTGGACGTTCGCAATTTCGGTGTTGAGCTCTGGCCAGATTGAGCAGGAGAGGCTGTGTACGTTGGAAGTTTTAGTAGGCTAAACAAGTTCCGAGCCCAAGTGTTTGTGGTTCGTTTGAGAGGTTACCTGTGGGAGATGAGGACCAGCAAGAGCTTTCAGGGCTGGCACCTTTAGTGTAGGAGCAATCGCTGGACGTTCGCAATTTCGGTGTTGAATTTTGGCCAGATTGAGCAGGAGAGGCTGTGTACGTTGGAAGTTTTAGTAGGCTAAACAAGTTCCGAGCCCAAGTGTTTGTGGTTCGTTTGAGAGGTTACCAGTGGGAGATGAGGATCAGCAAGAGCTTTCAGGGGTGGCACCTTTAGTGTAGGAGCAATCGCTGGACGTTCTCAGTTTCGGTGTTGAGCACTGACGTCCAGCAGCGAAAGGAAACGATGATACGTCTGGACCTTTGAGTGACTAAACAAGTTCAGAGCCCAAGTGTTTGTGGTTCGTTTGAGAGGTTACCAGTGGGAGATGAGGACCAGCAAGAGCTTTCAGGGCCGGCACCTTTAGTGTAGGAGCAATCGCTGGACGTTCGCAATTTCGGTGTTCAGCTCTGGCCAGATTGAGCAGGAGAGGGAGTGTACGTTGGAAGTTTTAGTAGGCTAAACAAGTTCCGAGCCCAAGTGTTTGTGGTTCGTTTGAGAGGTTACCAGTGGGAGATGAGGACCAGCAAGAGCTTTCAGGGCTGGCACCTTTAGTGTAGGAGCAATCCCTGGACGTTCGCAATTTCCGTGTTGAATTTTGGCCAGATTGAGCAGGAGAGGGAGTGTACGTTGGAAGTTTTAGTAGGCTAAACAAGTTCAGAGCTCAAGTGTTTGTGGTTCGTTTGAGAGGTTACCAGTGGGAGATGAGGACCAGCAAGAGCTTTCAGGGCTGGCACCTTTAGTGTAGGAGCAATCGCTGGACGTTCGCAATTTCGGTGTTCAGCTCTGGCCAGATTGAGCAGGCGAGGGTGTGTACGTTGGAAGTTTTAGTAGGCTAAACAAGTTCCGAGCCCAAGTGTTTGTGGTTCGTTTGAGAGGTTCCCAGTGGGAGATGAGGACCAGCAAGAGCTTTCAGGGCTGGCACCTTTAGTGTAGGAGCAATCGCTGGACGTTCGCAATTTCGGTGTTGAATTTTGGCCAGATTGAGCAGGAGAGGGAGTGTACGTTGGAAGTTTTAGTAGGCTAAACAAGTTCAGAGCTCAAGTGTTTGTGGTTCGTTTGAGAGGTTCCCAGTGGGAGATGAGGACCAGCAAGAGCTTTCAGGGCTGGCACCTTTAGTGTAGGAGCAATCCCTGGACGTTCGCAATTTCGGTGTTGAATTTTGGCCCGATTGAGCAGGCGAGGGAGTGTACGTTGGAAGTTTTAGTAGGCTAAACAAGTTCAGAGCCCAAGTGTTTGTGGTTCGTTTGAGAGGTTACCAGTGGGAGATGAGGACCAGCAAGAGCTTTCAGGGCTGGCACCTTTAGTGTAGGAGGAATCCCTGGACGTTCGCAGTTTCGGTGTTGAGCTCTGACGTGCAGCAGCGAAAGGATGCGATGATACGTCTGGACCTTTGAGTGTCTAAACAAGTTCAGAGGCCAAGTGTTTGTGGTTCGTTTGAGAGGTTACCAGTGGGAGATGAGGACCAGCAAGAGCTTTCAGCGCTGGCACCTTTAGTGTAGGAGCAATGGCTGGACGTTCGCAATTCCGGTGTTGAATTTTGGCCAGATTGAGCAGGCGAGGGAGTGTACGTTGGAAGTTTTAGTAGGCTAAACAAGTTCAGAGCCCAAGTGTTTGTAGTTCTTTTGAGAGGCTACCATTGGGAGATGAAGACCAGCAAGAGCTTTCAGGGCTGGCACCTTTAGTGTAGGATCAATGGCTGGACGTTTGCAATTTCGGTGTTGAATTTTGGTCAGATTGAGCAGGCGAGGGAGTGTACGTTGGAAGTTTTAGTAGGCTAAACAAGTTCAGAGCTCAAGTGTTTGTGGTTCGTTTGAGAGGTTACCAGTGGGAGATGAGGACCAGCAAGAGCTTTCAGGGCTGGCACCTTTAGTGTAGGAGCAATCGCTGGACGTTCGCAGTTTCGGTGTTGAATTTTGGCCAGATTGAGCAGGAGAGGGAGTGTACGTTGGAAATTTTAGTAGGCTAAACAAGTTCAGAGCCCAAGTGTTTGTGGTTTGTTTTAGAGGTTACCAGTGGGAGATGAGGACCAGCAAGAGCTTTCAGGGCTGGCACCTTTAGTGGAGGAGCAATGGCTGGACGTTCGCAATTCCGGTGTTGAGCTCTGGCCAGATTGAGCAGGCGAGGGAGTGTACGTTGGAAGTTTTAGTAGGCTAAACAAGTTCAGAGCTCAAGTGTTTGTGGTTCGTTTGAGAGGTTACCAGTGGGAGATGAGGACCAGCAAGAGCTTTCAGGGCTGGCACCTTTAGTGTAGGAGCAATGGCTGGACGTTCGCAATTTCGGTGTTCAGCTCTGGCCAGATTGAGCAGGAGAGAGGCTGTGTACGTTGGAAGTTTTAGTAGGCTAAACAAGTTCCGAGCCCAAGTGTTTGTGGTTCGTTTGAGAGGTTACCAGTGGGAGATGAGGACCAGCAAGAGCTTTCAGGGCTGGCACCTTTAGTGTAGGAGCAATCCCTGGACGTTCGCAATTTCGGTGTTGAATTTTGGCCAGATTGAGCAGGAGAGGCTGTGTACGTTGGAAGTTTTAGTAGGCTAAACAAGTTCCGAGCCCAAGTGTTTGTGGTTCGTTTGAGAGGTTACCAGTGGGAGATGAGGATCAGCAAGAGCTTTCAGGGGTGGCACCTTTAGTGTAGGAGCAATCGCTGGACGTTCTCAGTTTCGGTGTTGAGCACTGACGTCCAGCAGCGAAAGGAAACGATGATACGTCTGGACCTTTGAGTGACTAAACAAGTTCAGAGCCCAAGTGTTTGTGGTTCGTTTGAGAGGTTCCCAGTGGGAGATGAGGACCAGCAAGAGCTTTCAGGGCTGGCACCTTTAGTGTAGGAGCAATCCCTGGACGTTCGCAATTTCGGTGTTCAGCTCTGGCCAGATTGAGCAGGCGAGGGAGTGTACGTTGGAAGTTTTAGTAGGCTAAACAAGTTCCGAGCCCAAGTGTTTGTGGTTCGTTTGAGAGGTTACCAGTGGGAGATGAGGACCAGCAAGAGCTTTCAGGGCTGGCACCTTTAGTGTAGGAGCAATCCCTGGACGTTCGCAATTTCCGTGTTGAATTTTGGCCAGATTGAGCAGGAGAGGGAGTGTACGTTGGAAGTTTTAGTAGGCTAAACAAGTTCAGAGCCCAAGTGTTTGTGGTTCGTTTGAGAGGTTACCAGTGGGAGATGAGGACCAGCAAGAGCTTTCAGGGCTGGCACCTTTAGTGTAGGAGCAATCGCTGGACGTTCGCAATTTCGGTGTTGAATTTTGGCCAGATTGAGCAGGCGAGGGAGTGTACGTTGGAAGTTTTAGTAGGCTAAACAAGTTCAGAGGCCAAGTGTTTGTGGTTCGTTTGAGAGGTTACCAGTGGGAGATGAGGACCAGCAAGAGCTTTCAAGGCCGGCACCTTTAGTGTAGGAGCAATCCCTGGACGTTCGCAATTTCGGTGTTGAATTTTGGCCAGATTGAGCAGGCGAGGGAGTGTACGTTGGAAGTTTTAGTAGGCTAAACAAGTTCAGAGCCCAAGTGTTTGTGGTTTGTTTGAGAGGTTACCAGTGGGAGATGAGGACCAGCAAGAGCTTTCAGGGCTGGCACCTTTAGTGGAGGAGCAATGGCTGGACGTTCGCAATTTCGGTGTTGAGCTCTGGCCAGATTGAGCAGGAGAGGCTGTGTACGTTGGAAGTTTTAGTAGGCTAAACAAGTTCCGAGCCCAAGTGTTTGTGGTTCGTTTGAGAGGTTACCAGTGGGAGATGAGGACCAGCAAGAGCTTTCAGGGCTGGCACCTTTAGTGTAGGAGCAATCGCTGGACGTTCGCAATTTCGGTGTTGAATTTTGGCCAGATTGAGCAGGAGAGGCTGTGTACGTTGGAA
The DNA here is from genome assembly GCF_030936135.1 of Gavia stellata. NCBI lineage: Eukaryota > Metazoa > Chordata > Aves > Gaviiformes > Gaviidae > Gavia > Gavia stellata. Next base: position 45,705 of record NW_026776484.1, read on the forward strand.
GTTTTAGTAGGCTAAACAAGTTCAGAGCCCAAGTGTTTGTGGTTCGTTTGAGAGGTTACCAGTGGGAGATGAGGACCAGGAAGAGCTTTCAGGGCTGGCACCA
>NW_026776485.1:0-64853 GCF_030936135.1 Gavia stellata
TTATTGAGCTCTGGCCAGATTGAGCAGGAGAGGCTGTGTACGTTGGAAGTTTTAGTAGGCTAAACAAGTCAGAGCCCAAGTGTTTGTGGTTCGTTTGAGAGGTTACCAGTGGGAGATGAGGACCAGCAAGAGCTTTCAGGGCTGGCACCTTAGTGTAGGAGCAATGGCTGGACGTTCGCAATTCCGGTGTTGAGCTCTGGCCAGATTGAGCAGGAGAGGCTGTGTACGTTGGAAGTTTTAGTAGGCTAAACAAGTTTAGAGCCCAAGTGTTTGTGGTTCGTTTGAGAGGTTACCAGTGGGAGATGAGGACCAGCAAGAGCTTTCAGGGCTGGCACCTTTAGTGTAGGAGCCAATCGCTGGATGTTCGCAATTCCGGTGTTGAGCTCTGGCCAGATTGAGCAGGAGAGGCTGTGTACGTTGGAAGTTTTAGTAGGCTAAACAAGTCAGAGCCCAAGTGTTTGTGGTTCGTTTGAGAGGTTACCAGTGGGAGATGAGGACCAGCAAGAGCTTTCAGGGCTGGCACCTTTAGTGTAGGAGCAATCCCTGACGTTCGCGATTCCGGTGTTGAGCTCTGGCCAGATTGAGCAGGAGAGGCTGTGTACGTTGGAAGTTTTAGTAGGCTAAACAAGTTCAGAGCCCAAGTGTTTGTGGTTCGTTTGAGAGGTTACCAGTGGGAGATGAGGACAGCAAGAGCTTTCAGGGCTGGCACCTTTAGTGTAGGAGCAATGGCTGGACGTTCGCGATTCGGTGTTGAGCTCTGGCCAGATTGAGCAGGAGAGGCTGTGTACGTTGGAAGTTTTAGTAGGCTAAACAAGTTTAGAGCCCAAGTGTTTGTAGTTCGTTTGAGAGGTTACCAGTGGGAGATGAGGACCAGCAAGAGCTTTCAGGGCTGGCACCTTTAGTGTAGGAGCAATCGCTGGACATTCGCAATTTCGGTGTTGAATTTTGGCCAGATTGAGCAGGAGAGGCTGTGTATGTTGGAAGTTTTAGTAGGCTAAACAAGTTCAGAGCCCAAGTGTTTGTGGTTCGTTTGAGAGGTTACCAGTGGGAGATGAGGACCAGCAAGAGCTTTCAGGGCTGGCACCTTTAGTGTAGGAGCAATCGCTGGACGTTCGCAATTTCGGTGTTGAATTTTGGCCAGATTGAGCAGGAGAGGCTGTGTACGTTGGAAGTTTTAGTAGGCTAAACAAGTTCAGAGCCCAAGTGTTTGTGGTTCGTTTGAGAGGTTACCAGTGGGAGATGAGGACCAGCAAGAGCTTTCAGGGCTGGCACCTTTAGTGTAGGAGCAATCGCTGGATGTTCGCAATTCCGGTGTTGAGCTCTGGCAAATTGAGCAGGAGAGGCTGTGTACGTTGGAAGTTTTAGTAGGCTAAACAAGTTCAGAGCCCAAGTGTTGTGGTTCGTTTGAGAGGTTACCAGTGGGAGATGAGGACCAGCAAGAGCTTTCAGGGCTGGCACCTTTAGTGTAGGAGCAATCCCTGGACGTTCGCGATTCCGGTGTTGAGCTCTGGCCAGATTGAGCAGGAGAGGCTGTGTACGTTGGAAGTTTTAGTAGGCTAAACAAGTTCAGAGCCCAAGTGTTTGTGGTTCGTTTGAGAGGTTACCAGTGGGAGATGAGGACCAGCAAGAGCTTTCAGGGCTGGCACCTTTAGTGTAGGAGCAATCCCTGGACGTTCGCGATTCCGGTGTTGAGCTCTGGCCAGATTGAGCAGGAGAGGCTGTGTACGTTGGAAGTTTTAGTAGGCTAAACAAGTTTAGAGCCCAAGTGTTTGTAGTTCGTTTGAGAGGTTACCAGTGGGAGATGAGGACCAGCAAGAGCTTTCAGGGCTGGCACCTTTAGTGTAGGAGCAATCGCTGGACATTCGCAATTTCGGATTTGAATTTTGGCCAGATTGAGCAGGAGAGGCTGTGTATGTTGGAAGTTTTAGTAGGCTAAACAAGTTCAGAGCCCAAGTGTTTGTGGTTCGTTTGAGAGGTTACCAGTGGGAGATGAGGACCAGCAAGAGCTTTCAGGGCTGGCACCTTTAGTGTAGGAGCAATCGCTGGACGTTCGCAATTTCGGTGTTGAATTTTGGCCAGATTGAGCAGGAGAGGCTGTGTACGTTGGAAGTTTTAGTAGGCTAAACAAGTTCAGAGCCCAAGTGTTGTGGTTCTTTTGAGAGGTTACCAGTGGGAGATGAGGACCAGCAAGAGCTTTCAGGGCTGGCACCTTTAGTGTAGCAGCAATCGCTGGACGTTCGCAATTCCTGTGTTGAATTTTGGCAGATTGAGCAGGAGAGGCTGTGTACGTTGGAAGTTTTAGTAGGCTAAACAAGTTCAGAGCCCAAGTGTTTGTGGTTCGTTTGAGAGGTACCAGTGGGAGATGGGACCAGCAAGAGCTTTCAGGGCTGGCACCTTTAGCGTAGGAGCAATCGCTGGACGTTCGCAATTCCGGTGTTGAGCTCTGGCCAGATTGAGCAGGCGAGGGAGTGTACGTTGGAAGTTTTAGTAGGCTAAACAAGTTCAGAGCCCAAGTGTTTGTGGTTCGTTTTAGAGGTTCCCAGTGGGAGATGAGGACCAGCAAGAGCTTTCAGGGCTGGCACCTTTAGTGTAGGAGCAATCGCTGGACGTTCGCAATTCCGGTGTTGAGCTCTGCCCAGATTGAGCAGGAGAGACTGTGTACGTTGGAAGTTTTAGTAGGCTAAACAAGTTCCGAGCCCAAGTGCTTGTGGTTCGTTTGAGAGGTTACCAGTGGGAGATGAGGACCAGCAAGAGCTTTCAGGCTGGCACCTTTAGCGTAGGAGCAATCGCTGGACGTTCGCAATTCCGGTGTTGAGCTCTGGCCAGATTGAGCAGGCGAGGGAGTGTACGTTGGAAGTTTTAGTAGGCTAAACAAGTTCAGAGCCCAAGTGTTTGTGGTTCGTTTGAGAGGTTCCCAGTGGGAGATGAGGACCAGCAAGAGCTTTCAGGGCTGGCACCTTTAGTGTAGGAGCAATCGCTGGACGTTCGCAATTCCGGTGTTGAGCTCTGGCCAGATTGAGCAGGAGAGGCTGTGTACGTTGGAAGTTTTAGTAGGCTAAACAAGTCCGAGCCCAAGTGTTTGTGGTTCGTTTGAGAGGTTACCAGTGGGAGATGAGGACCAGCAAGAGCTTTCAGGGCTGGCACTTTTAGTGTAGGAGCAATGGCTGGACGTTCGCGATTCCCCCCCCCCCCCCCCGGTGTTGAGCTCTGGCCAGATTGAGCAGGAGAGGCTGTGTACGTTGGAAGTTTTAGTAGGCTAAACAAGTTCAGAGCCCAAGTGTTTGTGGTTCGTTTGAGAGGTTCCCAGTGGGAGATGAGGACCAGCAAGAGCTTTCAGGGCTGGCACCTTTAGTGTAGGAGCAATCGCTGGACGTTCGCAATTCCGGTGTTGAGCTCTGGCCAGATTGAGCAGGAGAGGCTGTGTACGTTGGAAGTTTTAGTAGGCTAAACAAGTTCAGAGCCCAAGTGTTTGTGGTTCGTTTGAGAGGTTACCAGTGGGAGATGAGGACCAGCAAGAGCTTTCAGGGCTGGCACCTTTAGTGTAGGAGCAATCCCTGGACGTTCGCGATTCCGGTGTTGAGCTCTGGCCAGATTGAGCAGGAGAGGCTGTGTACGTTGGAAGTTTTAGTAGGCTAAACAAGTTTAGAGCCCAAGTGTTTGTGGTTCGTTTGAGAGGTTACCAGTGGGAGATGAGGACCAGCAAGAGCTTTCAGGGCTGGCACCTTTAGTGTAGGAGCAATCCCTGGACGTTCGCAATTCCGGTGTTGAGCTCTGGCCAGATTGAGCAGGAGAGGCTGTGTACGTTGGAAGTTTTAGTAGGCTAAACAAGTTCAGAGCCCAAGTGTTTGTGGTTCGTTTGAGAGGTTACCAGTGGGAGATGAGGACTAGCAAGAGCTTTCAGGGCTGGCACCTTTAGTGTAGGAGCAAATCCCTGGACGTTCTCGATTCCGGTGTTGAGCTCTGGCCAGATTGAGCAGGAGAGGCTGTGTACGTTGGAAGTTTTAGTAGGCTAAACAAGTTCAGAGCCCAAGTGTTTGTGTTCGTTTGAGAGGTTCCCAGTGGGAGATGAGGACCAGCAAGAGCTTTCAGGGCTGGCACCTTTAGTGTAGGAGCAATCGCTGGACGTTCGCAATTCCAGTGTTGAGCTCTGGCCAGATTGAGCAGGAGAGGCTGTGTACGTTGGAAGTTTCAGTAGGCTAAACAAGTTCAGAGCCCAAGTGTTTGTGGTTCGTTTGAGAGGTTACCAGTGGGAGATGAGGACCAGCAAGAGCTTTCAGGGCTGGCACCTTTAGTGTAGGAGCAATCGCTGGACGTTCGCAATTCCGGTGTTGAATTTTGGCCAGATTGAGCAGGAGAGGCTGTGTACGTTGGAAGTTTTAGTAGGCTAAACAAGTTCAGAGCCCAAGTGTTTGTGGTTCGTTTGAGAGGTTACCAGTGGGAGATGAGGACCAGCAAGAGCTTTCAGGGCTGGCACCTTTAGTGTAGGAGCAATCGCTGGACGTTCGCAATTTCGGATTTGAATTTTGGCCAGATTGAGCAGGAGAGGCTGTGTACGTTGGAAGTTTTAGTAGGCTAAACAAGTTCAGAGCCCAAGTGTTTGTGGTTCTTTTGAGAGGTTACCAGTGGGAGATGAGGACCAGCAAGAGCTTTCAGGGCTGGCACCTTTAGTGTAGGAGCAATCGCTGGACGTTCGCAATTCCGGTGTTGAATTTTGGCCAGATTGAGCAGGAGAGGCTGTGTACGTTGGAAGTTTTAGTAGGCTAAACAAGTTCAGAGCCCAAGTGTTTGTGGTTCGTTTGAGAGGTTACCAGTGGGAGATGAGGACCAGCAAGAGCTTTCAGGCTGGCACCTTTAGCGTAGGAGCAATCGCTGGACGTTCGCAATTCCGGTGTTGAGCTCTGGCCAGATTGAGCAGGAGAGGCTGTGTACGTTGGAAGTTTTAGTAGGCTAAACAAGTTCAGAGCCCAAGTGTTTGTGGTTCGTTTGAGAGGTTACCAGTGGGAGATGAGGACCAGCAAGAGCTTTCAGGGCTGGCACCTTTAGTGTAGGAGCAATCCTGGACGTTCGCGATTCCGGTGTTGAGCTCTGGCCAGATTGAGCAGGAGAGGCTGTGTACGTTGGAAGTTTTAGTAGGCTAAACAAGTTCAGAGCCCAAGTGTTTGTGGTTCGTTTGAGAGGTACCAGTGGGAGACGAGGACCAGCAAGAGCTTTCAGGGCTGGCACCTTTAGTGTAGGAGCAATCCCTGGACGTTCGCGATTCCGGTGTTGAGCTCTGGCCAGATTGAGCAGGAGAGGCTGTGTACGTTAGAAGTTTTAGTAGGCTAAACAAGTTTAGAGCCCAAGTGTTTGTGGTTCGTTTGAGAGGTTACCAGTGGGAGATGAGGACCAGCAAGAGCTTTCAGGGCTGGCACCTTTAGTGTAGGAGCAATCGCTGGACGTTCGCAATTTCGGTGTTGAATTTTGGCCAGATTGAGCAGGAGAGGCTGTGTACGTTGGAAGTTTTAGTAGGCTAAAAAAGTTCAGAGCCCAAGTGTTTGTGGTTCTTTTGAGAGGTTACCAGTGGGAGATGAGGACCAGCAAGAGCTTTCAGGGCTGGCACCTTTAGTGTAGGAGCAATCGCTGGACGTTCGCAATTCCGGTGTTGAGCTCTGGCCAGATTGAGCAGGAGAGGCTGTGTACGTTGGAAGTTTTAGTAGGCTAAACAAGTTCAGAGCCCAAGTGTTTGTGGTTCGTTTGAGAGGTTACCAGTGGAGATGAGTACTAGCAAGAGCTTTCAGGGCTGGCACCTTTAGTGTAGGAGCAATCCCTGGACGTTCGCGATTCCGGTGTTGAGCTCTGGCCAGCTTGAGCAGGAGAGGCTGTGTACGTTGGAAGTTTTAGTAGGCTAAACAAGTTCCGAGCCCAAGTGTTTGTGGTTCGTTTGAGAGGTTACCAGTGGGAGATGAGGACCAGCAAGAGCTTTCAGGGCTGGCACCTTTAGTGTAGGAGCAATCGCTGACGTTCGCAATTCCGGTGTTGAGCTCTGGCCAGATTGAGCAGGAGAGGCTGTGTACGTTGGAAGTTTTAGTAGGCTAAACAAGTTCAGAGCCCAAGTGTTTGTGTTCTTTTGAGAGGTTACCAGTGGGAGATGAGGACCAGCAAGAGCTTTCAGGGCTGGCACCTTTAGTGTAGCAGCAATCGCTGGACGTTCGCAATTCCGGTGTTGAATTTTGGCCAGATTGAGCAGGAGAGGCTGTGTACGTTGGAAGTTTTAGTAGGCTAAACAAGTTCAGAGCCCAAGTGTTTGTGGTTCGTTTGAGAGGTTACCAGTGGGAGATGAGGACCAGCAAGAGCTTTCAGGGCTGGCACCTTTAGCGTAGGAGCAATCCCTGGACGTTCGCAATTCCGGTGTTGAGCTCTGGCCAGATTGAGCAGGAGAGGCTGTGTACGTTGGAAGTTTTAGTAGGCTAAACAAGTTCAGAGCCCAAGTGTTTGTGGTTCGTTTGAGAGGTTACCAGTGGGAGATGAGGACCAGCAAGAGCTTTCAGGGCTGGCACCTTTAGTGTAGGAGCAATCCCTGGACGTTCTCGATTCCGGTGTTGAGCTCTGGGCCAGAATGAGCAGGAGAGGCTGTGTACGTTGGAAGTTTTAGTAGGCTAAACAAGTTCAGAGCCCAAGTGTTTGTGGTTCGTTTGAGAGGTTACCAGTGGGAGATGAGGACCAGCAAGAGCTTTCAGGGCTGGCACCTTTAGTGTAGGAGCAATCGCTGGACATTCGCAATTTCGGTGTTGAATTTTGGCCAGATTGAGCAGGAGAGGCTGTGTACGTTGGAAGTTTTAGTAGGCTAAACAAGTTCAGAGCCCAAGTGTTTGTGTTCGTTTGAGAGGTTACCAGTGGAGATGAGGACCAGCAAGAGCTTTCAGGGCTGGCACCTTTAGTGTAGGAGCAATCGCTGGACGTTCGCAATTTCGGTGTTGAATTTTGGCCAGATTGAGCAGGAGAGGCTGTGTACGTTGGAAGTTTTAGTAGGCTAAACAAGTTCAGAGCCCAAGTGTTTGTGGTTCTTTGAGAGGTTACCAGTGGGAGATGAGGACCAGCAAGAGCTTTCAGGGCTGGCACCTTTAGTGTAGCAGCAATCGCTGGACGTTCGCAATTCTGTGTTGAATTTTGGCCAGATTGAGCAGGAGAGGCTGTGTACGTTGGAAGTTTTAGTAGGCTAAACAAGTTCAGAGCCCAAGTGTTTGTGGTTCGTTTGAGAGGTTACCAGTGGGAGATGAGGACCAGCAAGAGCTTTCAGGGCTGGCACCTTTAGCGTAGGAGCAATCGCTGGACGTTCGCAATTCCGGTGTTGAGCTCTGGCCAGATTGAGCAGGCGAGGAGTGTACGTTGGAAGTTTTAGTAGGCTAAACAAGTTCAGAGCCCAAGTGTTTGTGGTTCGTTTGAGAGGTTACTAGTGGGAGATGAGGACCAGCAAGAGCTTTCAGGGCTGGCACCTTTAGTGTAGGAGCAATCGCTGGACGTTCGCAATTCCGGTGTTGAGCTCTGGCCAGATTGAGCAGGAGAGGCTGTGTACGTTGGAAGTTTTAGTAGGCTAAACAAGTTCAGAGCCCAAGTGTTTGTGGTTCGTTTGAGAGGTTACCAGTGGGAGATGAGGACCAGCAAGAGCTTTCAGGGCTGGCACCTTTAGCGTAGGAGCAATCGCTGGACGTTCGCAATTCCGGTGTTGAGCTCTGGCCAGATTGAGCAGGCGAGGGAGTGTACGTTGGAAGTTTTAGTAGGCTAAACAAGTTCAGAGCCCAAGTGTTTGTGGTTCGTTTGAGAGGTTCCCAGTGGGAGATGAGGACCAGCAAGAGCTTTCAGGGCTGGCACCTTTAGTGTAGGAGCAATCGCTGGACGTTCGCAATTCCGGTGTTGAGCTCTGGCCAGATTGAGCAGGAGAGGCTGTGTACGTTGGAAGTTTTAGTAGGCTAAACAAGTTCCGAGCCCAAGTGTTTGTGGTTCGTTTGAGAGGTTACCAGTGGGAGATGAGGACCAGCAAGAGCTTTCAGGGCTGGCACTTTTAGTGTAGGAGCAATGCTGGACGTTCGCGATTCCGGTGTTGAGCTCTGGCCAGATTGAGCAGGGAGAGGCTGTGTACGTTGGAAGTTTTAGTAGGCTAAACAAGTTCAGAGCCAAGTGTTTGTGGTTCGTTTGAGAGGTTACCAGTGGGAGATGAGACCAGCAAGAGCTTTCAGGGCTGGCACCTTTAGTGTAGGAGCAATCGCTGGACGTTCGCAATTCCGGTGTTGAGCTCTGGCCAGATTGAGCAGGCGAGGAGGTGTACGTTGGAAGTTTTAGTAGGCTAAACAAGTTCCGAGCCCAAGTGTTTGTGGTTCGTTTGAGAGGTTACCAGTGGGAGATGAGGACCAGCAAGAGCTTTCAGGGCTGGCACCTTTAGTGTAGGAGCAATCCCTGGACGTTCGCGATTCCGGTGTTGAGCTCTGGCCAGATTGAGCAGGAGAGGCTGTGTACGTTGGAAGTTTTAGTAGGCTAAACAAGTTTAGAGCCCAAGTGTTTGTGGTTCGTTTGAGAGGTTACCAGTGGGAGATGAGGACCAGCAAGAGCTTTCAGGGCTGGCACCTTTAGTGTAGGAGCAATCGCTGGACGTTTCGCAATTCCGGTGTTGAGCTCTGGCCAGATTGAGCAGGAGAGGGCTGTGTACGTTGGAAGTTTTAGTAGGCTAAACAAGTTCAGAGCCAAGTGTTTGTGGTTCGTTTGAGAGGTTACCAGTGGGAGATGAGGACTAGCAAGAGCTTTCAGGCTGGCACCTTTAGTGTAGGAGCAATCCTGGACGTTCGCGATTCCGGTGTTGAGCTCTGGCCAGATTGAGCAGGAGAGGCTGTGTACGTTGGAAGTTTTAGTAGGCTAAACAAGTTCAGAGCCCAAGTGTTTGTGGTTCGTTTGAGAGGTTCCCAGTGGGAGATGAGGACCAGCAAGAGCTTTCAGGGCTGGCACCTTTAGTGTAGGAGCAATCGCTGGACGTTCGCAATTCCGGTGTTGAGCTCTGGCCAGATTGAGCAGGAGAGGCTGTGTACGTTGGAAGTTTCAGTAGGCTAAACAAGTTCAGAGCCCAAGTGTTTGTGGTTCGTTTGAGAGGTTACCAGTGGGAGATGAGGACCAGCAAGAGCTTTCAGGGCTGGCACCTTTAGTGTAGGAGCAATCGCTGGACGTTCGCAATTCCGGTGTTGAATTTTGGCCAGATTGAGCAGGAGAGGCTGTGTACGTTGGAAGTTTTAGTAGGCTAAACAAGTTCAGAGCCCAAGTGTTTGTGGTTCGTTTGAGAGGTTACCAGTGGGAGATGAGGACCAGCAAGAGCTTTCAGGGCTGGCACCTTTAGTGTAGGAGCAATCGCTGGACGTTCGCAATTTCGGTGTTGAATTTTGGCCAGATTGAGCAGGAGAGGCTGTGTACGTTGGAAGTTTTAGTAGGCTAAACAAGTTCAGAGCCCAAGTGTTTGTGGTTCTTTTGAGAGGTTACCAGTGGGAGATGAGGACCAGCAAGAGCTTTCAGGGCTGGCACCTTTAGTGTAGCAGCAATCGCTGGACGTTCGCAATTCCGGTGTTGAATTTTGGCCAGATTGAGCAGGAGAGGCTGTGTACGTTGGAAGTTTTAGTAGGCTAAACAAGTTCAGAGCCCAAGTGTTTGTGGTTCGTTTGAGAGGTTACCAGTGGGAGATGAGGACCAGCAAGAGCTTTCAGGGCTGGCACCTTTAGCGTAGGAGCAATCGCTGGACGTTCGCAATTCCGGTGTTGAGCTCTGGCCAGATTGAGCAGGAGAGGCTGTGTACGTTGGAAGTTTTAGTAGGCTAAAACAAGTTCCGAGCCCAAGTGTTTGTGGTTCGTTTGAGAGGTTACCAGTGGGAGATGAGGACCAGCAAGAGCTTTCAGGGCTGGCACCTTTAGTGTAGGAGCAATCCCTGGACGTTCGCGATTCCGGTGTTGAGCTCTGGCCAGATTGAGCAGGAGAGGCTGTGTACGTTGGAAGTTTTAGTAGGCTAAACAAGTTTAGAGCCCAAGTGTTTGTGGTTCGTTTGAGAGGTTACCAGTGGGAGATGAGGACCAGCAAGAGCTTTCAGGGCTGGCACCTTTAGTGTAGGAGCAATCGCTGGACGTTCGCAATTTCGGTGTTGAATTTTGGCCAGATTGAGCAGGAGACGCTGTGTACGTTGGAAGTTTTAGTAGGCTAAAAAAGTTCAGAGCCCAAGTGTTTGTGTTCTTTTGAGAGGTTACCAGTGGGAGATGAGGACCAGCAAGAGCTTTCAGGGCTGGCACCTTTAGTGTAGGAGCAATCGCTGGACGTTCGCAATTCCGGTGTTGAGCTCTGGCCAGATTGAGCAGGAGAGGCTGTGTACGTTGGAAGTTTTAGTAGGCTAAACAAGTTCAGAGCCCAAGTGTTGTGGTTCTTTTGAGAGGTTACCAGTGGGAGATGAGGACCAGCAAGAGCTTTCAGGGCTGGCACCTTTAGTGTAGGAGCAATCGCTGGACGTTCGCAATTCCGGTGTTGAGCTCTGGCCAGATTGAGCAGGAGAGGCTGTGTACGTTGGAAGTTTTAGTAGGCTAAAACAAGTTCAGAGCCAAGTGTTTGTGGTTCGTTTGAGAGGTTACCAGTGGGAGATGAGTACTAGCAAGAGCTTTCAGGGCTGGCACCTTTAGTGTAGGAGCAATCCCTGGACGTTCGCGATTCCGGTGTTGAGCTCTGGCCAGCTTGAGCAGGAGAGGCTGTGTACGTTGGAAGTTTTAGTAGGCTAAACAAGTTCCGAGCCCAAGTGTTTGTGGTTCGTTTGAGAGGTTACCAGTGGGAGATGAGGACCAGCAAGAGATTTCAGGGCTGGCACCTTTAGTGTAGGAGCAATCGCTGACGTTCGCAATTCCGGTGTTGAGCTCTGGCCAGTTTGAGCAGGCGAGGGAGTGTACGTTGGAAGTTTTAGTAGGCTAAACAAGTTCCGAGCCCAAGTGTTTGTGGTTCGTTTGAGAGGTTACCAGTGGGAGATGAGGACCAGGAAGAGCTTTCAGGGCTGGCACCTTTAGTGTAGGAGCAATCGCTGGACGTTCGCAATTCCGGTGTTGAATTTTGGCCAGATTGAGCAGAGAGGCTGTGTACGTTGGAAGTTTTAGTAGGCTAAACAAGTTCCGAGCCCAAGTGTTTGTGGTTCTTTTGAGAGGTTACCAGTGGGAGATGAGGACCAGCAAGAGCTTTCAGGGCTGGCACCTTTAGTGTAGGAGCAATCGCTGGACGTTCGCAATTCCGGTGTTGAGCTCTGGCCAGATTGAGCAGGAGAGGCTGTGTACGTTGGAAGTTTTAGTAGGCTAAACAAGTTCAGAGCCCAAGTGTTTGTGGTTCGTTTGAGAGGTTACCAGTGGGAGATGAGGACTAGCAAGAGCTTTCAGGGCTGGCACCTTTAGTGTAGGAGCAATCCCTGGACGTTCGCGATTCCGTGTTGAGCTCTGGCCAGATTGAGCAGGAGAGGCTGTGTACGTTGGAAGTTTCAGTAGGCTAAACAAGTTCAGAGCCCAAGTGTTTGTGGTTCGTTTGAGAGGTTACCAGTGGGAGATGAGGACCAGCAAGAGCTTTCAGGGCTGGCACCTTTAGTGTAGGAGCAATCGCTGGACGTTCGCAATTCCGGTGTTGAGCTCTGGCCAGATTGAGCAGGAGAGGCTGTGTACGTTGGAAGTTTTAGTAGGCTAAACAAGTTCAGAGCCCAAGTGTTTGTGGTTCGTTTGAGAGGTTCCCAGTGGGAGATGAGGACCAGCAAGAGCTTTCAGGGCTGGCACCTTTAGTGTAGGAGCAATCGCTGGACGTTCGCAATTCCGGTGTTGAATTTTGGCCAGATTGAGCAGGAGAGGCTGTGTACGTTGGAAGTTTTAGTAGGCTAAACAAGTTCCGAGCCCAAGTGTTTGTGGTTCGTTTGAGAGGTTACCAGTGGGAGATGAGGACCAGCAAGAGCTTTCAGGGCTGGCACCTTTAGTGTAGGAGCAATCGCTGGACGTTCGCAATTTCGGTGTTGAGCTCTGGCCAGATTGAGCAGGAGAGGCTGTGTACGTTGGAAGTTTTAGTAGGCTAAACAAGTTTAGAGCCCAAGTGTTTGTGGTTCGTTTGAGAGGTTACCAGTGGAGATGAGGACCAGCAAGAGCTTTCAGGGCTGGCACCTTTAGTGTAGGAGCAATCGCTGGACGTTCGCAATTCCGGTGTTGAGCTCTGGCCAGATTGAGCAGGAGAGGCTGTGTACGTTGGAAGTTTTAGTAGGCTAAACAAGTTCAGAGCCCAAGTGTTTGTGGTTCGTTTGAGAGGTTACCAGTGGGAGATGAGGACCAGCAAGAGATTTCAGGGCTGGCACCTTTAGTGTAGGAGCAATCGCTGGACGTTCGCAATTCCGGTGTTGAGCTCTGGCCAGTTTGAGCAGGCGAGGGAGTGTACGTTGGAAGTTTTAGTAGGCTAAACAAGTTCCGAGCCCAAGTGTTTGTGGTTCGTTTGAGAGGTTACCAGTGGGAGATGAGGACCAGGAAGAGCTTTCAGGGCTGGCACCTTTAGTGTAGGAGCAACCCCTGGACGTTCGCAATTCCGGTGTTGAGCTCTGGCCAGATTGAGCAGGCGAGGGAGTGTACGTTGGAAGTTTTAGTAGGCTAAACAAGTTCAGAGCCCAAGTGTTTGCGGTTCGTTTGAGAGGTTACCAGTGGGAGATGAGGACCAGCAAGAGATTTCAGGGCTGGCACCTTTAGTGTAGGAGCAATGGCTGGACGTTCGCGATTCCGGTGTTGAGCTCTGGCCAGATTGAGCAGGAGAGGCTGTGTACGTTGGAAGTTTTAGTAGGCTAAACAAGTTCAGAGCCCAAGTGTTTGTGGTTCTTTTGAGAGGTTACCAGTGGAGATGAGGACCAGCAAGAGCTTTCAGGGCTGGCACCTTTAGTGTAGGAGCAATCGCTGACGTTCGCAATTTCGGTGTTGAATTTTGGCCAGATTGAGCAGGAGAGGCTGTGTACGTTGGAAGTTTTAGTAGGCTAAACAAGTTCAGAGCCCAAGTGTTTGTGGTTCGTTTGAGAGGTTACCAGTGGGAGATGAGGACCAGCAAGAGCTTTCAGGGCTGGCACCTTTAGTGTAGGAGCAATGGCTGGGACGTTCGCAATTCCGGTGTTGAGCTCTGGCCAGATTGAGCAGGAGAGGCTGTGTACGTTGGAAGTTTTAGTAGGCTAAACAAGTTCAGAGCCCAAGTGTTTGTGGTTCGTTTGAGAGGTTACCAGTGGGAGATGAGGACCAGCAAGAGCTTTCAGGGCTGGCACCTTTAGTGTAGGAGCAATCCCTGGACGTTCGCGATTCCGGTGTTGAGCTCTGGCCAGATTGAGCAGGAGAGGCTGTGTACGTTGAAGTTTTAGTAGGCTAAACAAGTTCAGAGCCCAAGTGTTTGTGGTTCGTTTGAGAGGTTACCAGTGGGAGATGAGGACCAGCAAGAGCTTTCAGGGCTGGCACCTTTAGTGTAGGAGCAATCCCTGGACGTTCGCGATTCCGGTGTTGAGCTCTGGCCAGATTGAGCAGGAGAGGCTGTGTACGTTGGAAGTTTTAGTAGGCTAAACAAGTTTAGAGCCCAAGTGTTTGTGGTTCGTTTGAGAGGTTACCAGTGGGAGATGAGGACCAGCAAGAGCTTTCAGGGCTGGCACCTTTAGTGTAGGAGCAATCGCTGGACGTTCGCAATTTCGGTGTTGAATTTTGGCCAGATTGAGCAGGAGACGCTGTGTACGTTGGAAGTTTTAGTAGGCTAAAAAAGTTCAGAGCCCAAGTGTTTGTGGTTCTTTTGAGAGGTTACCAGTGGGAGATGAGGACCAGCAAGAGCTTTCAGGGCTGGCACCTTTAGTGTAGGAGCAATCGCTGGACGTTCGCAATTCCGGTGTTGAGCTCTGGCCAGATTGAGCAGGAGAGGCTGTGTACGTTGGAAGTTTTAGTAGGCTAAACAAGTTCAGAGCCCAAGTGTTTGTGGTTCTTTTGAGAGGTTACCAGTGGGGAGATGAGGACCAGCAAGAGCTTTCAGGGCTGGCACCTTTAGTGTAGCAGCAATCGCTGGACGTTCGCAATTCCGGTGTTGAGCTCTGGCCAGATTGAGCAGGAGAGGCTGTGTACGTTGGAAGTTTTAGTAGGCTAAACAAGTTCAGAGCCCAAGTGTTTGTGGTTCGTTTGAGAGGTTACCAGTGGGAGATGAGTACTAGCAAGAGCTTTCAGGGCTGGCACCTTTAGTGTAGGAGCAATCCCTGGACGTTCGCGATTCCGGTGTTGAGCTCTGGCCAGCTTGAGCAGGAGAGGCTGTGTACGTTGGAAGTTTTAGTAGGCTAAACAAGTTCCGAGCCCAAGTGTTTGTGGTTCGTTTGAGAGGTTACCAGTGGGAGATGAGGACCAGCAAGAGATTTCAGGGCTGGCACCTTTAGTGTAGGAGCAATCGCTGGACGTTCGCAATTCCGGTGTTGAGCTCTGGCCAGTTTGAGCAGGCGAGGGAGTGTACGTTGGAAGTTTTAGTAGGCTAAACAAGTTCCGAGCCCAAGTGTTTGTGGTTCGTTTGAGAGGTTACCAGTGGGAGATGAGGACCAGGAAGAGCTTTTCAGGGCTGGCACCTTTAGTGTAGGAGCAATCCCTGGACGTTCGCAATTCCGGTGTTGAATTTTGGCCAGATTGAGCAGGAGAGGCTGTGTACGTTGGAAGTTTTAGTAGGCTAAACAAGTTCCGAGCCCAAGTGTTTGTGGTTCTTTTGAGAGGTTACCAGTGGGAGATGAGGACCAGCAAGAGCTTTCAGGCTGGCACCTTTAGTGTAGGAGCAATCGCTGGACGTTCGCAATTCCGGTGTTGAGCTCTGGCCAGATTGAGCAGGAGAGGCTGTGTACGTTGGAAGTTTTAGTAGGCTAAACAAGTTCAGAGCCCAAGTGTTTGTGGTTCGTTTGAGAGGTTACCAGTGGGAGATGAGGACTAGCAAGAGCTTTCAGGGCTGGCACCTTTAGTGTAGGAGCAATCCTGGACGTTCGCGATTCCGGTGTTGAGCTCTGGCCAGATTGAGCAGGAGAGGCTGTGTACGTTGGAAGTTCAGTAGGCTAACAAGTTCAGAGCCCAAGTGTTTGTGGTTCGTTTGAGAGGTTACCAGTGGGAGATGAGGACCAGCAAGAGCTTTCAGGGCTGGCACCTTTAGTGTAGGAGCAATCGCTGGACGTTCGCAATTCCGGTGTTGAGCTCTGGCCAGATTGAGCAGGAGAGGCTGTGTACGTTGGAAGTTTTTAGTAGGCTAAACAAGTTCAGAGCCCAAGTGTTTGTGGTTCGTTTGAGAGGTTCCCAGTGGGAGATGAGGACCAGCAAGAGCTTTCAGGGCTGGCACCTTTAGTGTAGGAGCAATCGCTGGGACGTTCGCAATTCCGGTGTTGAGCTCTGGCCAGATTGAGCAGGAGAGGCTGTGTACGTTGGAAGTTTTAGTAGGCTAAACAAGTTCAGAGCCCAAGTGTTTGTGGTTCGTTTGAGAGGTTACCAGTGGGAGATGAGGACCAGCAAGAGATTTCAGGGCTGGCACCTTTAGTGTAGGAGCAATCGCTGGACGTTCGCAATTCCGGTGTTGAGCTCTGGCCAGTTTGAGCAGGCGAGGGAGTGTACGTTGGAAGTTTTAGTAGGCTAAACAAGTTCCGAGCCCAAGTGTTTGTGGTTCGTTTGAGAGGTTACCAGTGGGAGATGAGGACCAGGAAGAGCTTTCAGGGCTGGCACCTTTAGTGTAGGAGCAACCCCTGGACGTTCGCAATTCCGGTGTTGAGCTCTGCCAGATTGAGCAGGCGAGGGAGTGTACGTTGGAAGTTTTAGTAGGCTAAACAAGTTCAGAGCCCAAGTGTTTGTGGTTCGTTTGAGAGGTTACCAGTGGGAGATGAGGACCAGCAAGAGATTTCAGGCTGGCACCTTTAGTGTAGGAGCAATGGCTGGACGTTCGCGATTCCGGTGTTGAGCTCTGGCCAGATTGAGCAGGAGAGGCTGTGTACGTTGGAAGTTTTAGTAGGCTAAACAAGTTCAGAGCCCAAGTGTTTGTGGTTCTTTTGAGAGGTTACCAGTGGGAGATGAGGACCAGCAAGAGCTTTCAGGGCTGGCACCTTTAGTGTAGGAGCAATCGCTGGACGTTCGCAATTTCGGTGTTGAATTTTGGCCAGATTGAGCAGGAGAGGCTGTGTACGTTGGAAGTTTTAGTAGGCTAAACAAGTTCAGAGCCCAAGTGTTTGTGGTTCGTTTGAGAGGTTACCAGTGGGAGATGAGGACCAGCAAGAGCTTTCAGGGCTGGCACCTTTAGTGTAGGAGCAATGGCTGGACGTTCGCAATTCCGGTGTTGAGCTCTGGCCAGATTGAGCAGGAGAGGCTGTGGTACGTTGGAAGTTTTAGTAGGCTAAACAAGTTCAGAGCCCAAGTGTTTGTGGTTCGTTTGAGAGGTTACCAGTGGGAGATGAGGACCAGCAAGAGCTTTCAGGGCTGGCACCTTTAGTGTAGGAGCAATCCCTGGACGTTCGCGATTCCGGTGTTGAGCTCTGGCCAGATTGAGCAGGAGAGGCTGTGTACGTTGGAAGTTTTAGTAGGCTAAACAAGTTCAGAGCCCAAGTGTTTGTGGTTCGTTTGAGAGGTTACCAGTGGGAGATGAGGACCAGCAAGAGCTTTCAGGGCTGGCACCTTTAGTGTAGGAGCAATCCCTGGACGTTCGCGATTCCGGTGTTGAGCTCTGGCCAGATTGAGCAGGAGAGGCTGTGTACGTTGGAAGTTTAGTAGGCTAAACAAGTTTAGAGCCCAAGTGTTTGTGGTTCGTTTGAGAGGTTACCAGTGGGAGATGAGGACCAGCAAGAGCTTTCAGGGCTGGCACCTTTAGTGTAGGAGCAATCGCTGGACATTCGCAATTTCGGTGTTGAATTTTGGCCAGATTGAGCAGGAGAGGCTGTGTATGTTGGAAGTTTTAGTAGGCTAAACAAGTTCAGAGCCCAAGTGTTTGTGGTTCTTTTGAGAGGTTACCAATGGGAGATGAGGACCAGCAAGAGCTTTCAGGGCTGGCACCTTTAGTGTAGGAGCAATCGCTGGACGTTCGCAATTCCGGTGTTGAGCTCTGGCCAGATTGAGCAGGAGAGGCTGTGTACGTTGGAAGTTTTAGTAGGCTAAACAAGTTCAGAGCCCAAGTGTTTGTGGTTCGTTTGAGAGGTTACCAGTGGGAGATGAGGACCAGCAAGAGCTTTCAGGGCTGGCACCTTTAGTGTAGGAGCAATCCCTGGACGTTCGCGATTTCCGGTGTTGAGCTCTGGCCAGATTGAGCAGGAGAGGCTGTGTACGTTGGAAGTTTTAGTAGGCTAAACAAGTTCAGAGCCCAAGTGTTTGTGGTTCGTTTGAGAGGTTACCAGTGGGAGATGAGGACCAGCAAGAGCTTTCAGGGCTGGCACCTTTAGTGTAGGAGCAATCGCTGGACGTTCGCAATTCCGGTGTTGAGCTCTGGCCAGATTGAGCAGGAGACGCTGTGTACGTTGGAAGTTTTAGTAGGCTAAACAAGTTCCGAGCCCAAGTGTTTGTGGTTCGTTTGAGAGGTTACCAGTGGGAGATGAGGACCAGCAAGAGCTTTCAGGGCTGGCACCTTTAGTGTAGGAGCAATCGCTGGACGTTCGCAATTCCGGTGTTGAATTTTGGCCAGATTGAGCAGGAGAGGCTGTGTACGTTGGAAGTTTTAGTAGGCTAAACAAGTTCAGAGCCCAAGTGTTTGTGGTTCGTTTGAGAGGTTACCAGTGGGAGATGAGGACCAGCAAGAGCTTTCAGGGCTGGCACCTTTAGTGTAGGAGCAATCGCTGGACGTTCGCAATTTCGGTGTTGAATTTTGGCCAGATTGAGCAGGAGAGGCTGTGTACGTTGGAAGTTTTAGTAGGCTAAACAAGTTCAGAGCCCAAGTGTTTTTGGTTCTTTGAGAGGTTACCAGTGGGAGATGAGGACCAGCAAGAGCTTTCAGGGCTGGCACCTTAGTGTAGCAGCAATCGCTGGACGTTCGCATTCCGGTGTTGAGCTCTGGCCAGATTGAGCAGGAGAGGCTGTGTACGTTGGAAGTTTTAGTAGGCTAAACAAGTTCAGAGCCCAAGTGTTTGTGGTTCGTTTGAGAGGTTACCAGTGGGAGATGAGGACCAGCAAGAGCTTTCAGGGCTGGCACCTTTAGTGTAGGAGCAATCGCTGGACGTTCGCAATTCCGGTGTTGAGCTCTGGCCAGATTGAGCAGGAGAGGCTGTGTACGTTGGAAGTTTTAGTAGGCTAAACAAGTTCAGAGCCCAAGTGTTTGTGGTTCGTTTGAGAGGTTACCAGTGGGAGATGAGGACCAGCAAGAGCTTTCAGGGCTGCACCTTTAGTGTAGGAGCAATCCCTGGACGTTCGCGATTCCGGTGTTGAGCTCTGGCCAGATTGAGCAGGAGAGGCTGTGTACATTGGAAGTTTTAGTAGGCTAAACAAGTTCAGAGCCCAAGTGTTTGTGGTTCGTTTGAGAGGTTACCAGTGGGAGATGAGGACCAGCAAGAGCTTTCAGGGCTGGCACCTTTAGTGTAGGAGCAATCCCTGAACGTTCGCGATTCCGGTGTTGAGCTCTGGCCAGATTGAGCAGGAGAGGCTGTGTACGTTGGAAGTTTTAGTAGGCTAAACAAGTTCAGAGCCCAAGTGTTTGTGGTTCGTTTGAGAGGTTACCAGTGGGAGATGAGGACCAGCAAGAGCTTTCAGGGCTGGCACCTTTAGTGTAGGAGCAATCGCTGGACATTCGCAATTCCGGTGTTGAATTTTGGCCAGATTGAGCAGGAGAGGCTGTGTACGTTGGAAGTTTTAGTAGGCTAAACAAGTTCAGAGCCCAAGTGTTTGTGGTTCGTTTGAGAGGTTACCAGTGGGAGATGAGGACCAGCAAGAGCTTTCAGGGCTGGCACCTTTAGTGTAGGAGCAATCGCTGGACGTTCGCAATTTCGGTGTTGAATTTTGGCCAGATTGAGCAGGAGAGGCTGTGTACGTTGGAAGTTTTAGTAGGCTAAACAAGTTCAGAGCCCAAGTGTTTGTGGTTCGTTTGAGAGGTTACCAGTGGGAGATGAGGACCAGCAAGAGCTTTCAGGGCTGGCACCTTTAGTGTAGCAGCAATCGCTGGACGTTCGCAATTCCGGTGTTGAATTTTGGCCAGATTGAGCAGGAGAGGCTGTGTACGTGGAAGTTTTAGTAGGCTAAACAAGTTCAGAGCCCAAGTGTTTGTGGTTCGTTTGAGAGGTTACCAGTGGGAGATGAGGACCAGCAAGAGCTTTCCGGGCTGGCACCTTTAGTGTAGGAGCAATCCCTGGACGTTCGCGATTCCGGTGTTGAGCTCTGGCCAGCTTGAGCAGGAGAGGCTGTGTACGTTGGAAGTTTTAGTAGGCTAAACAAGTTCAGAGCCCAAGTGTTGTGGTTCGTTTGAGAGGTTACCAGTGGGAGATGAGGACCAGCAAGAGCTTTCAGGGCTGGCACCTTTAGTGTAGGAGCAATCCCTGGACGTTCGCGATTCCGGTGTTGAGCTCTGGCCAGATGAGCAGGAGAGGCTGTGTACGTTGGAAGTTTTAGTAGGCTAAACAAGTTCAGAGCCCAAGTGTTTGTGGTTCGTTGAGAGGTTACCAGTGGGAGATGAGGACCAGCAAGAGCTTTCAGGGCTGGCACCTTTAGTGTAGGAGCAATCGCTGGACGTTCGCAAATTCCGGTGTTGAATTTTGGCCAGATTGAGCAGGAGACGCTGTATACGTTGGAAGTTTTAGTAGGCTAAACAAGTTCCGAGCCCAAGTGTTTGTGGTTCTTTTGAGAGGTTACTAGTGGGAGATGAGGACCAGCAAGAGCTTTCAGGGCTGGCACCTTTAGTGTAGGAGCAATCCCTGGACGTTCGCAATTCCGGTGTTGAGCTCTGCCAGATTGAGCAGGAGAGGCTGTGTACGTTGGAAGTTTTAGTAGGCTAAACAAGTTCCGAGCCCAAGTGTTTGTGGTTCGTTTGAGAGGTTACCAGTGGGAGATGAGGACCAGCAAGAGCTTTCAGGGCTGGCACCTTTAGTGTAGGAGCAATCGCTGGACGTTCGCAATTCCGGTGTTGAATTTTGGCCAGATTGAGCAGGAGAGGCTGTGTACGTTGGGAAGTTTAGTAGGCTAAACAAGTTCAGAGCCCAAGTGTTGTGGTTCGTTGAGAGGTTACTAGTGGGAGATGAGGACCAGCAAGAGCTTTCAGGGCTGGCACCTTTAGTGTAGGAGCAATCGCTGGACGTTCGCAATTTCAGTGTTGAGCTCTGGCCAGATTGAGCAGGGCGAGGGAGTGTACGTTGGAAGTTTTAGTAGGCTAAACAAGTTCAGAGCCCAAGTGTTTGTGGTTCGTTTGAGAGGTTACCAGTGGGAGATGAGGACCAGCAAGAGCTTTCAGGGCTGGCACCTTTAGTGTAGGAGCAATCGCTGGACGTTCGCAATTCCGGTGTTGAATTTTGGCCAGATTGAGCAGGAGAGGCTGTGTACGTTGGAAGTTTTAGTAGGCTAAATAAGTTCCGAGCCCAAGTGTTTGTGGTTCGTTTGAGAGGTTACCAGTGGGAGATGAGGACCAGCAAGAGCTTTCAGGGCTGGCACCTTTAGTGTAGGAGCAATGGCTGGACGTTCGCAATTCCGGTGTTGAGCTCTGGCCAAATTGAGCAGCCGAGGGAGTGTACGTTGGAAGTTTTAGTAGGCTAAACAAGTTCAGAGCCCAAGTGTTTGTGGTTCGTTTGAGAGGTTACCAGTGGGAGATGAGGACCAGCAAGAGCTTTCAGGGCTGGCACCTTTAGTGTAGGAGCAATGGCTGGACGTTCGCGATTCCGGTGTTGAGCTCTGGCCAGATTGAGCAGGAGAGGCTGTGTACGTTGGAAGTTTTAGTAGGCTAAACAAGTTCCGAGCCCAAGTGTTTGTGGTTCGTTGAGAGGTTACCAGTGGGAGATGAGGACCAGCAAGAGCTTTCAGGGCTGGCACCTTTAGTGTAGGAGCAATGGCTGGACGTTCGCAATTCCGGTGTTGAGCTCTGGCCAGATTGAGCAGGCGAGGCTGTGTACGTTGGAAGTTTTAGTAGGCTAAACAAGTTTAGAGCCCAAGTGTTTGTGGTTCGTTTGAGAGGTTACCAGTGGGAGATGAGGACCAGCAAGAGCTTTCAGGGCTGGCACCTTTAGTGTAGGAGCAATCGCTGGACGTTCGCAATTTCGGTGTTGAATTTTGGCCAGATTGAGCAGGAGAGGCTGTGTACGTTGGAAGTTTAGTAGGCTAAACAAGTTCCGAGCCCAAGTGTTTGTGGTTCTTTTGAGAGGTTACCAGTGGGAGATGAGGACCAGCAAGAGCTTTCAGGGCTGGCACCTTAGTGTAGCAGCAATCGCTGGACGTTCGCAATTCCGGTGTTGAATTTTGGCCAGATTGAGCAGGAGAGGCTGTGTACGTTGGAAGTTTTAGTAGGCTAAACAAGTTCAGAGCCCAAGTGTTTGTGGTTCGTTTGAGAGGTTACCAGTGGGAGATGAGGACCAGCAAGAGCTTTCAGGGCTGGCACCTTTAGCGTAGGAGCAATCGCTGGACGTTCGCAATTCCGGTGTTGAGCTCTGGCCAGATTGAGCAGGAGAGGCTGTGTACGTTGGAAGTTTTAGTAGGCTAACAAGTTCCGAGCCCAAGTGTTTGTGGTTCGTTTGAGAGGTTACCAGTGGGAGATGAGGACCAGCAAGAGCTTTCAGGGCTGGCACCTTTAGTGTAGGAGCAATCGCTGGACGTTCGCGATTCCGGTGTTGAGCTCTGGCCAGATTGAGCAGGAGAGGCTGTGTACGTTGGAAGTTTTAGTAGGCTAAACAAGTTCAGAGCCCAAGTGTTTGTGGTTCGTTTGAGAGGTTACCAGTGGGAGATGAGGACCAGCAAGAGCTTTCAGGGCTGGCACCTTTAGTGTAGGAGCAATCCCTGGACGTTCGCGATTCGGGTGTTGAGCTCTGGCCAGATTGAGCAGGAGAGGCTGTGTACGTTGGAAGTTTTAGTAGGCTAAACAAGTTTAGAGCCCAAGTGTTTGTGGTTCGTTTGAGAGGTTACCAGTGGGAGATGAGGACCAGCAAGAGCTTTCAGGGCTGGCACCGTTAGTGTAGGAGCAATCCCGGACGTTCGCAATTTCGGTGTTGAATTTTGGCCAGATTGAGCAGGAGAGGCTGTGTACGTTGGAAGTTTTAGTAGGCTAAACAAGTTCAGAGCCCAAGTGTTTGTGGTTCGTTTGAGAGGTTACCAGTGGGAGATGAGGACCAGCAAGAGCTTTCAGGGCTGGCACCTTTAGTGTAGGAGCAATCGCTGGACGTTCGCAATTCCGGTGTTGAGCTCTGGCCAGATTGAGCAGGAGAGGCTGTGTACGTTGGAAGTTTTAGTAGGCTAAACAAGTTCAGAGCCCAAGTGTTTGTGGTTCGTTTGAGAGGTTACCAGTGGGAGATGAGGACCAGCAAGAGCTTTCAGGGCTGGCACCTTTAGTGTAGGAGCAATCCCTGGACGTTCGCGATTCGGGTGTTGAGCTCTGGCCAGATTGAGCAGGAGAGGCTGTGTACGTTGGAAGTTTTAGTAGGCTAAACAAGTTCCAGAGCCCAAGTGTTTGTGGTTCGTTTGAGAGGTTACCAGTGGGAGATGAGGACCAGCAAGAGCTTTCAGGGCTGGCACCTTTAGTGTAGGAGCAATCGCTGGACGTTCGCAATTCCGGTGTTGAGCTCTGGCCAGATTGAGCAGGAGAGGCTGTGTACGTTGGAAGTTTTAGTAGGCTAAACAAGTTCAGAGCCCAAGTGTTTGTGGTTCGTTTGAGAGGTTACCAGTGGGAGATGAGGACCAGCAAGAGCTTTCAGGGCTGGCACCTTTAGTGTAGGAGCAATCGCTGGACGTTCGCAATTTCGGTGTTGAATTTTGGCCAGATTGAGCAGGAGAGGCTGTGTACGTTGGAAGTTTTAGTAGGCTAAACAAGTTCAGAGCCCAAGTGTTTGTGGTTCGTTTGAGAGGTTACCAGTGGGAGATGAGGACCAGCAAGAGCTTTCAGGGCTGGCACCTTTAGTGTAGCAGCAATCGCTGGACGTTCGCAATTCCGGTGTTGAATTTTGGCCAGATTGAGCAGGAGAGGCTGTGTACGTTGGAAGTTTTAGTAGGCTAAACAAGTTCAGAGCCCAAGTGTTTGTGGTTCGTTTGAGAGGTTACCAGTGGGAGATGAGGACCAGCAAGAGCTTTCAGGGCTGGCACCTTTAGTGTAGGAGCAATCCCTGGACGTTCGCGATTCCGGTGTTGAGCTCTGGCCAGATTGAGCAGGAGAGGCTGTGTACGTTGGAAGTTTTAGTAGGCTAAACAAGTTCAGAGCCCAAGTGTTTGTGGTTCGTTTGAGAGGTTACCAGTGGGAGATGAGGACCAGCAAGAGCTTTCAGGGCTGGCACCTTTAGTGTAGGAGCAATCCCTGGACGTTCGCAATTTCGGTGTTGAATTTTGGCCAGATTGAGCAGGAGAGGCTGTGTACGTTGGAAGTTTTAGTAGGCTAAACAAGTTCCGAGCCCAAGTGTTTGTGGTTCGTTTGAGAGGTTACCAGTGGAGATGAGGACCAGCAAGAGCTTTCAGGGGCTGGCACCTTTAGTGTAGGAGCAATCACTGGACGTTCGCAATTCCGGTGTTGAGCTCTGGCCAGATTGAGCAGGAGAGGCTGTGTACGTTGGAAGTTTTAGTAGGCTAAACAAGTTCAGAGCCCAAGTGTTTGTGGTTCGTTTGAGAGGTTACCAGTGGGAGATGAGGACTAGCAAGAGCTTTCAGGGCTGGCACCTTTAGTGTAGGAGCAATCCCTGGACGTTCGCGATTCCGGTGTTGAGCTCTGGCCAGATTGAGCAGGAGAGGCTGTGTACGTTGGAAGTTTTAGTAGGCTAAACAAGTTCCGAGCCCAAGTGTTTGTGGTTCGTTTGAGAGGTTACCAGTGGGAGATGAGGACCAGCAAGAGCTTTCAGGGCTGGCACCTTTAGTGTAGGAGCAATCGCTGGACGTTCGCGATTCGGTGTTGAGCTCTGGCCAGATTGAGCAGGAGAGGCTGTGTACGTTGGAAGTTTTAGTAGGCTAAACAAGTTCAGAGCCCAAGTGTTTGTGGTTCGTTGAGAGGTTACCAGTGGGAGATGAGGACCAGCAAGAGCTTTCAGGGCTGGCACCTTTAGTGTAGGAGCAATCGCTGGACGTTCGCAATTTCGGTGTTGAGCTCTGGCCAGATCTGCAACACCGGAATTGCGAACGTCCACGATTGCTCGCTACACTAAAGGTTCCGAGCCCTAAAGTGTCTTGCTGGTCTCATCTCCCACTGGTAAACCTCTCAAACAAACCACAAACACTTGGGCTCGGAACTTAGTGTAGCGAGCTAAATCTTCCAACGTACACAGCGTCTCCTGCTAGCTCTGGCCAGAGCTCAACACCGAAATTGCGAACGTCCAGCGATTGCTCCTACACTAAGGTGCCAGCCCTGAAAGCTCTTGCTGGTCCTCATCTCCCACTGGTAACCTCTCAAACGAACCACAAACACTTGGGCTCTGAACTTGTTTAGCCTACTAAAACTTCCAACGTACACAGCCTCTCCTGCTCAATCTGGCCAGAGCTCAACACCGGAATCGCGAACGTCCAGCGATTGCTCCTACACTAAAGGTGCCAGCCCTGAAAGCTCTTGCTGGTCCTCATCTCCCACTGGTAACCTCTCAAACGAACCACAAACACTTGGGCTCGGAACTTGTTTAGCCTACTAAAACTTCCAACGTACACAGCCTCTCCTGCTCAATCTGGCCAGAGCTCAACACCGGAATCGCGAACGTCCAGGGATTGCTCCTACACTAAAGGTGCCAGCCCTGAAAGCTCTTGCTAGTCCTCATCTCCCACTGGTAACCTCTCAAACGAACCACAAACACTTGGGCTCTGAACTTGTTTAGCCTACTAAAACTTCCAACGTACACAGCCTCTCCTGCTCAATCTGGCCAGAGCTCAACACCGGAATTGCGAACGTCCAGTGATTGCTCCTACACTAAGGTGCCAGCCCTGAAAGCTCTTGCTGGTCCTCATCTCCCACTGGTAACCTCTCAAACGAACCACAAACACTTGGGCTCGGAACTTGTTTAGCCTACTAAAACTTCCCAACGTACACAGCCTCTCCTGCTCAATCTGGCCAAAATTCAACACCGAAATTGCGAACGTCCAGGGATTGCTCCTACACTAAAGGTGCCAGCCCTGAAAGCTCTTGCTGGTCCTCATCTCCCACTGGTAACCTCTCAAACGAACCACAAACACTTGGGCTCTGAACTTGTTTAGCCTACTAAAACTTCCAACGTACACAGCTCTCCTGCTCAATCTGGCCAGAGCTCAACACCGGAATCGCGAACGTCCAGGGATTGCTCCTACACTAAAGGTGCCAGCCTGAAAGCTCTTGCTGGTCCTCATCTCCCACTGGTAACCTCTCCAAACGAACCACAAACACTTGGGCTCTGAACTTGTTTAGCCTACTAAAACTTCCAACGTACACAGCCTCTCCTGCTCAATCTGGCCAAAATTCAACACCGGAATTGCGAACGTCCAGCGATTGCTGCTACACTAAAGGTGCCAGCCCTGAAAGCTCTTTGCTGGTCCTCATCTCCCACTGGTAACCTCTCAAACGACCACAAACACTTGGGCTCTGAACTTGTTTAGCCTACTAAAACTTCCAACGTACACAGCCTCTCCTGCTCAATCTGGCCAAAATTCAACACCGAAATTGCGAACGTCCAGCGATTGCTCCTACACTAAAGTGCCAGCCCTGAAAGCTCTTGCTGGTCCTCATCTCCCACTGGTAACCTCTCAAACGAACCACAAACACTTGGGCTCTGAACTTGTTTAGCCTACTAAAACTTCCAACGTACACAGCCTCTCCTGCTCAATCTGGCCAGAGCTCAACACCGGAATTGCGAACGTCCAGCGATTGCTCCTACACTAAAGGTGCCAGCCCTGAAAGCTCTTGCTGGTCCTCATCTCCCACTGGTAACCTCTCAAACGAACCACAAACACTTGGGCTCTGAACTTGTTTAGCCTACTAAAACTTCCAACGTACACAGCCTCTCCTGCTCAATCTGGCCAGAGCTCAACACCCGAATCGCGAACGTCCAGGGATTGCTCCTACACTAAAGGTGCCAGCCCTGAAAGCTCTGCTGGTCCTCATCCTCCCACTGGTAACCTCTCAAACGAACCACAAACACTTGGGCTCTGAACTTGTTTAGCTACTAAAACTTCCAACGTACACAGCCTCTCCTGCTCAATCTGGCCAGAGCTCAACACCGGAATGCGAACGTCCAGCGATTGCTCCTACACTAAAGGTGCCAGCCCTGAAAGCTCTTGCTGGTCCTCATCTCCCACTGGTAACCTCTCAAACGAACCACAAACACTTGGGCTCTGAACTTGTTTAGCCTACTAAAACTTCCAACGTACACAGCCTCTCCTGCTCAATCTGGCCAAAATTCAACACCGAAATTGCGAACGTCCGGGGATTGCTCCTACACTAACGGTGCCAGCCCTGAAAGCTCTTGCTGGTCCTCATCTCCCACTGGTAACCTCTCAAACGAACCACAAACACTTGGGCTCTAAACTTGTTTAGCCTACTAAAACTTCCAACGTACACAGCCTCTCCTGCTCAATCTGGCCAGAGCTCAACACCCGAATCGCGAACGTCCAGGGATTGCTCCTACACTAAAGGTGCCAGCCCTGAAAGCTCTTGCTGGGTCCTCATCTCCCACTGGTAACCTCTCAAACGAACCACAAACACTTGGGCTCTGAACTTGTTTAGCCTACTAAAACTTCCAACGTACACAGCCTCTCCTGCTCAATCTGGCAGAGCTCAACACCGGAATCGCGAACGTCCAGCGATTGCTCCTACACTAAAGGTGCCAGCCCTGAAAGCTCTTGCTGGTCCTCATCTCCCACTGG
Organism: Gavia stellata; assembly: GCF_030936135.1. Classification (NCBI taxonomy): domain Eukaryota; kingdom Metazoa; phylum Chordata; class Aves; order Gaviiformes; family Gaviidae; genus Gavia; species Gavia stellata. Next base: position 26,958 of record NW_026776485.1, read on the forward strand.
TAACCTCTCAACGAACCACAAACACTTGGGCTCGGAACTTGTTTAGCCTACTAAAACTTCCAACGTACACAGCCTCTCCTGCTCAATCTGGCAGAGCTCAACACCGGAATTGCGAACGTCCAGCGATTGCTCCTACGCTAAAGGTGCCAGCCCTGAAAGCTCTTGCTGGTCCTCATCTCCCACTGGTAACCTCTCAAACGAACCACAAACACTTGGGCTCTGAACTTGTTTAGCCTACTAAAACTTCCAACGTACACAGCCTCTCCTGCTCAATCTGGCCAAAATTCAACACCGGAATTGCGAACGTCCAGCGATTGCTGCTACACTAAAGGTGCCAGCCCTGAAAGCTCTTGCTGGTCCTCATCTCCCACTGGTAACCTCTCAAAAGAACCACAAACACTTGGGCTCGGAACTTGTTTAGCCTACTAAAACTTCCAACGTACACAGCCTCTCCTGCTCAATCTGGCCAAAATTCAACACCGAAATGCGAACGTCCAGCGATTGCTCCTACACTAAAGGTGCCAGCCCTGAAAGCTCTTGCTGGTCCTCATCTCCCACTGGTAACCTCTCAAACGAACCACAAACACTTGGGCTCTAAACTTGTTTAGCCTACTAAAACTTCCAACGTACACAGCCTCGCCTGCTCAATCTGGCCAGAGCTCAACACCGGAATTGCGAACGTCCAGCCATTGCTCCTACACTAAAGGTGCCAGCCCTGAAAGCTCTTGCTGGTCCTCATCTCCCACTGGTAACCTCTCAAACGAACCACAAACACTTGGGCTCGGAACTTGTTTAGCCTACTAAAACTTCCAACGTACACAGCCTCTCCTGCTCAATCTGGCCAGAGCTCAACACCGGAATCGCGAACGTCCAGCCATTGCTCCTACACTAAAGGTGCCAGCCCTGAAAGCTCTTGCTGGTCCTCATCTCCCACTGGTAACCTCTCAAACGAACCACACACTTGGGCTCTGAACTTGTTTAGCCTACTAAAACTTCCAACGTACACTCCCTCGGCTGCTCAATTTGGCCAGAGCTCAACACCGGAATTGCGAACGTCCAGCCATTGCTCCTACACTAAAGGTGCCAGCCCTGAAAGCTCTTGCTGGTCCTCATCTCCCACTGGTAACCTCTCAAACGAACCACAAACACTTGGGCTCGGAACTTATTTAGCCTACTAAAACTTCCAACGTACACAGCCTCTCCTGCTCAATCTGGCCAAAATTCAACACCGGAATTGCGAACGTCCAGCGATTGCTCCTACACTAAAGGTGCCAGCCCTGAAAGCTCTTGCTGGTCCTCATCTCCCACTGGTAACCTCTCAAACGAACCACAAACACTTGGCTCTGAACTTGTTTAGCCTACTAAAACTTCCAACGTACACTCCTCGCCTGCTCAATCTGGCCAGAGCTCAACACTGAAATTGCGAACGTCCAGCGATTGCTCCTACACTAAAGGTGCCAGCCCTGAAAGCTCTTGCTGGTCCTCATCTCCCACTAGTAACCTCTCAAACGAACCACAAACACTTGGGCTCTGAACTTGTTTAGCCTACTAAAACTTCCAACGTACACAGCCTCTCCTGCTCAATCTGGCCAAAATTCAACACCGGAATTGCGAACGTCCAGCGATTGCTCCTACACTAAAGGTGCCAGCCCTGAAAGCTCTTGCTGGTCCTCATCTCCCACTGGTAACCTCTCAAACGAACCACAAACACTTGGGCTCGGAACTTGTTTAGCCTACTAAACTTCCAACGTACACAGCCTCTCCTGCTCAATCTGGCCAGAGCTCAACACCGGAATTGCGAACGTCCAGGGATTGCTCCTACACTAAAGGTGCCAGCCCTGAAAGCTCTTGCTGGTCCTCATCTCCCACTAGTAACCTCTCAAAAGAACCACAAACACTTGGGCTCGGAACTTGTTTAGCCTACTAAAACTTCCAACGTATACAGCGTCTCCTGCTCAATCTGGCCAAAATTCAACACCGGAATTGCGAACGTCCAGCGATTGCTCCTACACTAAAGGTGCCAGCCCTGAAAGCTCTTGCTGGTCCTCATCTCCCACTGGTAACCTCTCAAACGAACCACAAACACTTGGGCTCTGAACTTGTTTAGCCTACTAAAACTTCCAACGTACACAGCCTCTCCTGCTCAATCTGGCCAGAGCTCAACACCGGAATCGCGAACGTCCAGGGATTGCTCCTACACTAAAGGTGCCAGCCCTGAAAGCTCTTGCTGGTCCTCATCTCCCACTGGTAACCTCTCAAACGAACCACAAACACTTGGGCTCTGAACTTGTTTAGCCTACTAAAACTTCCAACGTACACAGCCTCTCCTGCTCAAGCTGGCCAGAGCTCAACACCGGAATCGCGAACGTCCAGGGATTGCTCCTACACTAAAGGTGCCAGCCCGGAAGCTCTTGCTGGTCCTCATCTCCCACTGGTAACCTCTCAACGAACCACAAACACTTGGGCTCTGAACTTGTTTAGCCTACTAAAACTTCCAACGTACACAGCCTCTCCTGCTCAATCTGGCCAAAATTCAACACCGGAATTGCGAACGTCCAGCGATTGCTGCTACACTAAAGGTGCCAGCCCTGAAAGCTCTTGCTGGTCCTCATCTCCCACTGGTAACCTCTCAAACGAACCACAAACACTTGGGCTCTGAACTTGTTTAGCCTACTAAAACTTCCAACGTACACAGCCTCTCCTGCTCAATCTGGCCAAAATTCAACACCGAAATTGCGAACGTCCAGCGATTGCTCCTACACTAAAGGTGCCAGCCCTGAAAGCTCTTGCTGGTCCTCATCTCCCACTGGTAACCTCTCAAACGAACCACAAACACTTGGGCTCTGAACTTGTTTAGCCTACTAAAACTTCCAACGTACACAGCCTCTCCTGCTCAATCTGGCCAAAATTCAACACCGGAATTGCGAATGTCCAGCGATTGCTCCTACACTAAAGGTGCCAGCCCTGAAAGCTCTTGCTGGTCCTCATCTCCCACTGGTAACCTCTCAAACGAACCACAAACACTTGGGCTCTGAACTTGTTTAGCCTACTAAAACTTCCAACGTACACAGCCTCTCCTGCTCAATCTGGCCAGAGCTCAACACCGGAATCGCGAACGTTCAGGGATTGCTCCTACACTAAAGGTGCCAGCCCTGAAAGCTCTTGCTGGTCCTCATCTCCCACTGGTAACCTCTCAAACGAACCACAAACACTTGGGCTCTGAACTTGTTTAGCCTACTAAAACTTCCAATGTACACAGCCTCTCCTGCTCAATCTGGCCAGAGCTCAACACCGGAATCGCGAACGTCCAGGGATTGCTCCTACACTAAAGGTGCCAGCCCTGAAAGCTCTTGCTGGTCCTCATCTCCCACTGGTAACCTCTCAAACGAACCACAAACACTTGGGCTCTGAACTTGTTTAGCCTACTAAAACTTCCAACGTACACAGCCTCTCCTGCTCAATCTGGCCAGAGCTCAACACCGGAATTGCGAACGTCCAGCGATTGCTCCTACACTAAAGGTGCCAGCCCTGAAAGCTCTTGCTGGTCCTCATCTCCCACTGGTAACCTCTCAAACGAACCACAAACACTTGGGCTCTGAACTTGTTTAGCCTACTAAAACTTCCAACGTACACAGCCTCTCCTGCTCAATCTGGCCAGAGCTCAACACCGGAATTGCGAACGTCCAGCGATTGCTGCTACACTAAAGGTGCCAGCCCTGAAAGCTCTTGCTGGTCCTCATCTCCCACTGGTAACCTCTCAAAAGAACCAAAAACACTTGGGCTCTGAACTTGTTTAGCCTACTAAAAACTTCCAACGTACACAGCCTCTCCTGCTCAATCTGGCCAAAATTCAACACCGAAATTGCGAACGTCCAGCGATTGCTCCTACACTAAAGGTGCCAGCCCTGAAAGCTCTTGCTGGTCCTCATCTCCCACTGGTAACCTCTCAAACGAACCACAAACACTTGGGCTCTGAACTTGTTTAGCCTACTAAAACTTCCAACGTACACAGCCTCTCCTGCTCAATCTGGCCAAAATTCAACACCGGAATTGCGAACGTCCAGCGATTGCTCCTACACTAAAGGTGCCAGCCCTGAAAGCTCTTGCTGGTCCTCATCTCCCACTGGTAACCTCTCAAACGAACCACAAACACTTGGGCTCGGAACTTGTTTAGCCTACTAAAACTTCCAACGTACACAGCGTCTCCTGCTCAATCTGGCCAGAGCTCAACACCGGAATTGCGAACGTCCAGCGATTGCTCCTACACTAAAGGTGCCAGCCCTGAAAGCTCTTGCTGGTCCTCATCTCCCACTGGTAACCTCTCAAACGAACCACAAACACTTGGGCTCTGAACTTGTTTAGCCTACTAAAACTTCCAACGTACACAGCCTCTCCTGCTCAATCTGGCCAGAGCTCAACACCGGAATCGCGAACGTCCAGGGATTGCTCCTACACTAAAGGTGCCAGCCCTGAAAGCTCTTGCTGGTCCTCATCTCCCACTGGTAACCTCTCAAACGAACCACAAACACTTGGGCTCTGAACTTGTTTAGCCTACTAAAACTTCCAACGTACACAGCCTCTCCTGCTCAATCTGGCCAGAGCTCAACACCGGAATTGCGAACGTCCAGCGATTGCTCCTACACTAAAGGTGCCAGCCCTGAAGCTCTTGCTGGTCCTCATCTCCCATTGGTAACCTCTCAAAAGAACCACAAACACTTGGGCTCTGAACTTGTTTAGCCTACTAAAACTTCCAACATACACAGCCTCTCCTGCTCAATCTGGCCAAAATTCAACACCGAAATGCGAATGTCCAGCGATTGCTCCTACACTAAAGGTGCCAGCCCTGAAAGCTCTTGCTGGTCCTCATCTCCCACTGGTAACCTCTCAAACGAACCACAAACACTTGGGCTCTAAACTTGTTTAGCCTACTAAAAACTTCCAACGTACACAGCCTCTCCTGCTCAATCTGGCCAGAGCTCAACACCGAATCGCGAACGTCCAGGGATTGCTCCTACACTAAAGGTGCCAGCCCTGAAAGCTCTTGCTGTCCTCATCTCCCACTGGTAACCTCTCAAACGAACCACAAACACTTGGGCTCTGAACTTGTTTAGCCTACTAAAACTTCCAACGTACACAGCCTCTCCTGCTCAATCTGGCCAGAGCTCAACACCGGAATCGCGAACGTCCAGGGATTGCTCCTACACTAAAGGTGCCAGCCCTGAAAGCTCTTGCTGGTCCTCATCTCCCACTGGTAACCTCTCAAACGAACCACAAACACTTGGGCTCTGAACTTGTTTAGCCTACTAAAACTTCCAACGTACACAGCCTCTCCTGCTCAATCTGGCCAGAGCTCAACACCGGAATTGCGAACGTCCAGCCATTGCTCCTACACTAAAGGTGCCAGCCCTGAAAGCTCTTGCTGGTCCTCATCTCCCACTGGTAACCTCTCAAACGAACCACAAACACTTGGGCTCTGAACTTGTTTAGCCTACTAAAACTTCCAACGTACACAGCCTCTCCTGCTCAATCTGGCCAAAATTCAACACCGAAATTGCGAACGTCCAGCGATTGCTCCTACACTAAAGGTGCCAGCCCTGAAAGCTCTTGCTGGTCCTCATCTCCCACTGGTAACCTCTCAAAAGAACCACAAACACTTGGGCTCTGAACTTGTTTTAGCCTACTAAAACTTCCAACGTACACAGCCTCTCCTGCTCAATCTGGCCAGAGCTCAACACCGGAATCGCGAACGTCCAGCCATTGCTCCTACACTAAAGGTGCCAGCCCTGAAATCTCTTGCTGGTCCTCATCTCCCACTGGTAACCTCTCAAACGAACCACAAACACTTGGGCTCTGAACTTGTTTAGCCTACTAAAACTTCCAACGTACACTCCCTCGCCTGCTCAATCTGGCCAGAGCTCAACACCGGGAATTGCGAACGTCCAGGGGTTGCTCCTACACTAAAGGTGCCAGCCCTGAAAGCTCTTCCTGGTCCTCATCTCCCACTGGTAACCTCTCAACGAACCACAAACACTTGGGCTCGGAACTTGTTTAGCCTACTAAAACTTCCAACGTACACTCCCTCGCCTGCTCAAACTGGCCAGAGCTCAACACCGAATTGCGAACGTCCAGCGATTGCTCCTACACTAAAGGTGCCAGCCCTGAAATCTCTTGCTGGTCCTCATCTCCCACTGGTACCTCTCAAACGAACCACAAACACTTGGGCTCTGAACTTGTTTAGCCTACTAAAACTTCCAACGTACACAGCCTCTCCTGCTCAATCTGGCCAGAGCTCAACACCGGAATTGCGAACGTCCAGCGATTGCTCCTACACTAAAGGTGCCAGCCCTGAAAGCTCTTGCTGGTCCTCATCTCCCACTGGGAACCTCTCAAACGAACCACAAACACTTGGGCTCTGAACTTGTTTAGCCTACTAAAACTTCCAACGTACACAGCCTCTCCTGCTCAATCTGGCCAGAGCTCAACACCGGAATTGCGAACGTCCAGCGATTGCTCCTACACTAAAGGTGCCAGCCCTGAAAGCTCTTGCTGGTCCTCATCTCCCACTGGTAACCTCTCAAACGAACCACAAACACTTGGGCTCTGAACTTGTTTAGCCTACTGAAAACTTCCAACGTACACAGCCTCTCCTGCTCAATCTGGCCAGAGCTCAACACCGGAATCGCGAACGTCCAGGGATTGCTCCTACACTAAAGGTGCCAGCCCTGAAAGCTCTTGCTAGTCCTCATCTCCCACTGGTAACCTCTCAAACGAACCACAAACACTTGGGCTCTGAACTTGTTTAGCCTACTAAAACTTCCAACGTACACAGCCTCTCCTGCTCAATCTGGCCAGAGCTCAACACCGGAATTGCGAACGTCCAGCGATTGCTCCTACACTAAAGGTGCCAGCCCTGAAAGCTCTTGCTGGTCCTCATCTCCCACTGGTAACCTCTCAAAAGAACCACAAACACTTGGGCTCGGAACTTGTTTAGCCTACTAAAACTTCCAACGTACACAGCCTCTCCTGCTCAATCTGGCCAAATTCAACACCGGAATTGCGAACGTCCAGGGATTGCTCCTACACTAAAGGTGCCAGCCCTGAAAGCTCTTCTGGTCCTCATCTCCCACTGGTAACCTCTCAAACGAACCACAAACACTTGGGCTCGGAACTTGTTTAGCCTACTAAAACTTCCAACGTACACTCCCTCGCCTGCTCAAACTGGCCAGAGCTCAACACCGGAATTGCGAACGTCCAGCGATTTGCTCCTACACTAAAGGTGCCAGCCCTGAAATCTCTTGCTGGTCCTCATCTCCCACTGGTAACCTCTCAAACGAACCACAAACACTTGGGCTCGGAACTTGTTTAGCCTACTAAAACTTCCAACGTACACAGCCTCTCCTGCTCAAGCTGGCCAGAGCTCAACACCGGAATCGCGAACGTCCAGGGATTGCTCCTACACTAAAGGTGCCAGCCCTGAAAGCTCTTGCTAGTACTCATCTCCCACTGGTAACCTCTCAAACGAACCACAAACACTTGGGCTCTGAACTTGTTTAGCCTACTAAAACTTCCAACGTACACAGCCTCTCCTGCTCAATCTGGCCAGAGCTCAACACCGGAATTGCGAACGTCCAGCGATTGCTGCTACACTAAAGGTGCCAGCCCTGAAAGCTCTTGCTGGTCCTCATCTCCCACTGGTAACCTCTCAAAAGAACCACAAACACTTGGGCTCTGAACTTGTTTAGCCTACTAAAACTTCCAACGTACACAGCCTCTCCTGCTCAATCTGGCCAGAGCTCAACACCGGAATTGCGAACGTCCAGCGATTGCTCCTACACTAAAGGTGCCAGCCCTGAAAGCTCTTGCTGGTCCTCATCTCCCACTGGTAACCTCTCAAAAGAACCACAAACACTTGGGCTCTGAACTTTTTTAGCCTACTAAAACTTCCAACGTACACAGCGTCTCCTGCTCAATCTGGCCAAAATTCAACACCGAAATTGCGAACGTCCAGCGATTGCTCCTACACTAAAGGTGCCAGCCCTGAAAGCTCTTGCTGGTCCTCATCTCCCACTGGTAACCTCTCAAACGAACCACAAACACTTGGGCTCTAAACTTGTTTAGCCTACTAAAACTTCCAACGTACACAGCCTCTCCTGCTCAATCTGGCCAGAGCTCAACACCGGAATCGCGAACGTCCAGGGATTGCTCCTACACTAAAGGTGCCAGCCCTGAAAGCTCTTGCTGGTCCTCATCTCCCACTGGTAACCTCTCAAACGAACACAAACACTTGGGCTCTGAACTTGTTTAGCCTACTAAAACTTCCAACGTACACAGCCTCTCCTGCTCAATCTGGCCAGAGCTCAACACCGGAATCGCGAACGTCCAGGGATTGCTCCTACACTAAAGGTTGCCAGCCCTGAAAGCTCTTGCTGGTCCTCATCTCCCACTGGTAACCTCTCAAACGAACCACAAACACTTGGGCTCTGAACTTGTTTAGCCTACTAAAACTTCCAACGTACACAGCCTCTCCTGCTCAATCTGGCCAGAGCTCAACACCGGAATTGCGAACGTCCAGCCATTGCTCTACACTAAAGGTGCCAGCCCTGAAAGCTCTTGCTGGTCCTCATCTCCCACTGGTAACCTCTCAAACGAACCACAAACACTTGGGCTCTGAACTTGTTTAGCCTACTAAAACTTCCAACGTACACAGCCTCTCCTGCTCAATCTGGCCAAAATTCAACACCGAAATTGCGAACGTCCAGCGATTGCTCCTACACTAAAGGTGCCAGCCCTGAAAGCTCTTGCTGGTCCTCATCTCCCACTTGGTAACCTCTCAAAAGAACCACAAACACTTGGGCTCTGAACTTGTTTAGCCTACTAAAACTTCCAACGTACACAGCCTCTCCTGCTCAATCTGGCCAGAGCTCAACACCGGAATCGCGAACGTCCAGCCATTGCTCCTACACTAAAGGTGCCAGCCCTGAAATCTCTTGCTGGTCCTCATCTCCCACTGGTAACCTCTCAAACGAACCGCAAACACTTGGGCTCTGAACTTGTTTAGCCTACTAAAACTTCCAACGTACACTCCCTCGCCTGCTCAATCTGGCCAGAGCTCAACACCGGAATTGCGAACGTCCAGGGGTTGCTCCTACACTAAAGGTGCCAGCCCTGAAAGCTCTTCCTGGTCCTCATCTCCCACTGGTAACCTCTCAAACGAACCACAAACACTTGGGCTCGGAACTTGTTTAGCCTACTAAAACTTCCAACGTACACTCCCTCGCTGCTCAAACTGGCCAGAGCTCAACACCGGAATTGCGAACGTCCAGCGATTGCTCCTACACTAAAGGTGCCAGCCCTGAAATCTCTTGCTGGTCCTCATCTCCCACTGGTAACCTCTCAAACGAACCACAAACACTTGGGCTCTGAACTTGTTTAGCCTACTAAAACTTCAACGTACACAGCCTCTCCTGCTCAATCTGGCCAGAGCTCAACACCGGAATTGCGAACGTCCAGCGATTGCTCCTACACTAAAGGTGCCAGCCCTGAAAGCTCTTGCTGGTCCTCATCTCCCACTGGTAACCTCTCAAACGAACCACAAACACTTGGGCTCTAAACTTGTTTAGCCTACTAAAACTTCCAACGTACACAGCCTCTCCTGCTCAATCTGGCCAGAGCTCAACACCGAAATTGCGAACGTCCAGCGATTGCTCCTACACTAAAGGTGCCAAGCCCTGAAAGCTCTTGCTGGTCCTCATCTCCCACTGGTAACCTCTCAAACGAACCACAAACACTTGGGCTCGGAACTTGTTTAGCCTACTAAAACTTCCAACGTACACAGCCTCTCCTGCTCAATCTGGCCAAAATTCAACACCGAATTGCGAACGTCCAGCGATTGCTCCTACACTAAAGGTGCCAGCCCTGAAAGCTCTTGCTGGTCCTCATCTCCCACTGGGAACCTCTCAAACGAACCACAAACACTTGGGCTCTGAACTTGTTTAGCCTACTAAAACTTCCAACGTACACAGCCTCTCCTGCTCAATCTGGCCAGAGCTCAACACCGGAATTGCGAACGTCCAGCGATTGCTCCTACACTAAAGGTGCCAGCCCTGAAAGCTCTTGCTGGTCCTCATCTCCCACTGGTAACCTCTCAAACGAACCACAAACACTTGGGCTCTGACTTGTTTAGCCTACTGAAACTTCCAACGTACACAGCCTCTCCTGCTCAATCTGGCCAGAGCTCAACACCGGAATCGCGAACGTCCAGGGATTGCTCCTACACTAAAGGTGCCAGCCCTGAAAGCTCTTGCTAGTCCTCATCTCCCACTGGTAACCTCTCAAACGAACCACAAACACTTGGGCTCTGAACTTGTTTAGCCTACTAAAACTTCCAACGTACACAGCCTCTCCTGCTCAATCTGGCCAGAGCTCAACACCGGAATTGCGAACGTCCAGCGATTGCTCCTACACTAAAGGTGCCAGCCCTGAAAGCTCTTGCTGGTCCTCATCTCCCACTGGTAACCTCTCAAAAGAACCACAAACACTTGGGCTCGGAACTTGTTTAGCCTACTAAAACTTCCAACGTACACAGCCTCTCCTGCTCAATCTGGCCAAAATTCAACACCGGAATTGCGAACGTCAGCGATTGCTCCTACACTAAAGGTGCCAGCCCTGAAAGCTCTTCCTGGTCCTCATCTCCCACTGGTAACCTCTCAAACGAACCACAAACACTTGGGCTCGGAACTTGTTTAGCCTACTAAAACTTCCAACGTACACTCCCTCGCCTGCTCAAACTGGCCAGAGCTCAACACCGGAATTGCGAACGTCCAGCGATTGCTCCTACACTAAAGGTGCCAGCCCTGAAATCTCTTGCTGGTCCTCATCTCCCACTGGTAACCTCTCAAACGAACCACAAACACTTGGGCTCGAACTTGTTTAGCCTACTAAAACTTCCAACGTACACAGCCTCTCCTGCTCAAGCTGGCCAGAGCTCAACACCGGAATCGCGAACGTCCAGGGATTGCTCCTACACTAAAGGTGCCAGCCCTGAAAGCTCTTGCTAGTACTCATCTCCCACTGGTAACCTCTCAAACGAACCACAAACACTTGGGCTCTGAACTTGTTTAGCCTACTAAAACTTCCAACGTACACAGCCTCTCCTGCTCAATCTGGCCAGAGCTCAACACCGGAATTGCGAACGTCCAGCGATTGCTCCTACACTAAAGGTGCCAGCCCTGAAAGCTCTTGCTGGTCCTCATCTCCCACTGGTAACCTCTCAAAAGAACCACAAACACTTGGGCTCTGAACTTGTTTAGCCTACTAAAACTTCAACGTACACAGCCTCTCCTGCTCAATCTGGCCAGAGCTCAACACCGGAATTGCGAACGTCCAGCGATTGCTCCTACACTAAAGGTGCCAGCCCTGAAAGCTCTTGCTGGTCCTCATCTCCCACTGGTAACCTCTCAAAAGAACCACAAACACTTGGGCTCTGAACTTTTTAGCCTACTAAAACTTCCAACGTACACAGCGTCTCCTGCTCAATCTGGCCAAAATTCAACACCGAAATTGCGAACGTCCAGCGATTGCTCCTACACTAAAGGTGCCAGCCCTGAAAGCTCTTGCTGGTCCTCATCTCCCACTGGTAACCTCTCAAACGAACCACAAACACTTGGGCTCTAAACTTGTTTAGCCTACTAAAACTTCCAACGTACACAGCCTCTCCTGCTCAATCTGGCCAGAGCTCAACACCGGAATCGCGAACGTCCAGGATTGCTCCTACACTAAAGGTGCCAGCCCTGAAAGCTCTTGCTGGTCCTCATCTCCCACTGGTAACCTCTCAAACGAACCACAAACACTTGGGCTCGGAACTTGTTTAGCCTACTAAAACTTCCAACGTACACAGCCTCTCCTGCTCAATCTGGCCAGAGCTCAACACCGGAATTGCGAACGTCCAGCGATTGCTCCTACGCTAAAGGTGCCAGCCCTGAAAGCTCTTGCTGGTCCTCATCTCCCACTGGTAACCTCTCAAACGAACCACAAACACTTGGGCTCTGAACTTGTTTAGCCTACTAAAACTTCCAACGTACACAGCCTCTCCTGCTCAATCTGGCCAAAATTCAACACCGAATTGCGAACGTCCAGCGATTGCTGCTACACTAAAGGTGCCAGCCCTGAAAGCTCTTGCTGGTCCTCATCTCCCACTGGTAACCTCTCAAAAGAACCACAAACACTTGGGCTCTGAACTTGTTTAGCCTACTAAAACTTCCAACGTACACAGCCTCTCCTGCTCAATCTGGCCAAAATTCAACACCGAAATTGCGAACGTCCAGCGATTGCTCCTACACTAAAGGTGCCAGCCCTGAAAGCTCTTGCTGGTCCTCATCTCCCACTGGTAACCTCTCAAACGAACCACAAACACTTGGGCTCTGAACTTGTTTAGCCTACTAAAACTTCCAACGTACACAGCCTCTCCTGCTCAATCTGGCCAAAATTCAACACCGGAATTGCGAACGTCCAGCGATTGCTCCTACACTAAAGGTGCCAGCCTGAAAGCTCTTGCTGGTCCTCATCTCCCACTGGTAACCTCTCAAACGAACCACAAACACTTGGGCTCTGAACTTGTTTAGCCTACTGAAACTTCCAACGTACACAGCCTCTCCTGCTCAATCTGGCCAGAGCTCAACACCGGAATTGCGAACGTCCAGCGATTGCTCCTACACTAAAGGTGCCAGCCCTGAAAGCTCTTGCTGGTCCTCATCTCCCACTGGGAACCTCTCAAACGAACCACAAACACTTGGGCTCTGAACTTGTTTAGCCTACTAAACTTCCAACGTACACAGCCTCTCCTGCTCAATCTGGCCAGAGCTCAACACCGGAATCGCGAACGTCCAGGGATTGCTCCTACACTAAAGGTGCCAGCCCTGAAAGCTCTTGCTAGTCCTCATCTCCCACTGGTAACCTCTCAAACGAACCACAAACACTTGGGCTCTGAACTTGTTTAGCCTACTAAAACTTCCAACGTACACAGCCTCTCCTGCTCAATCTGGCCAGAGCTCAACACCGGAATTGCGAACGTCCAGCGATTGCTCCTACACTAAAGGTGCCAGCCCTGAAAGCTCTTGCTGGTCCTCATCTCCCACTGGTAACCTCTCAAACGAACCACAAAACACTTGGGCTCTAAACTTGTTTAGCCTACTAAAACTTCCAACGTACACAGCCTCTCCTGCTCAATCTGGCCAGAGCTCAACACCGGAATCGCGAACGTCCAGGGATTGCTCCTACACTAAAGGTGCCAGCCCTGAAAGCTCTTGCTGGTCCTCATCTCCCACTGGTAACCTCTCAAACGAACCACAAACACTTGGGCTCGAACTTGTTTAGCCTACTAAAACTTCCAACGTACACTCCCTCGCCTGCTCAATCTGGCCAGAGCTCAACACCGGAATTGCGAACGTCCAGCGATTGCTCCTACACTAAAGGTGCCAGCCCTGAAAGCTCTTGCTGGTCCTCATCTCCCACTGGTAACCTCTCAAACGAACCACAAACACTTGGGCTCTGAACTTGTTTAGCCTACTAAAACTTCCAACGTACACAGCCTCTCCTGCTCAATCTGGCCAGAGCTCAACACCGGAATCGCGAACGTCCAGCCATTGCTCCTACACTAAAAGTGCCAGCCCTGAAAGCTCTTGCTGGTCCTCATCTCCCACTGGTAACCTCTCAAACGAACCACAAACACTTGGGCTCGGAACTTGTTTAGCCTACTAAAACTTCCAACGTACACAGCCTCTCCTGCTCAATCTGGCCAGAGCTCAACACCGGAATTGCGAACGTCCAGCGATTGCTCCTACACTAAAGGTGCCAGCCCTGAAAGCTCTTGCTGGTCCTCATCTCCCACTGGGAACCTCTCAAACGAACACAAACACTTGGGCTCTGAACTTGTTTAGCCTACTAAAACTTCCAACGTACACTCCCTCGCCTGCTCAATCTGGCCAGAGCTCAACACCGGAATTGCGAACGTCCAGCGATTGCTCCTACGCTAAAGGTGCCAGCCCTGAAAGCTCTTGCTGGTCCTCATCTCCCACTGGTAACCTCTCAAACGAACCACAAACACTTGGGCTCTGAACTTGTTTAGCCTACTAAAACTTCCAACGTACACAGCCTCTCCTGCTCAATCTGGCCAGAGCTCAACACCGGAATTGCGAACGTCCAGCGATTGCTCCTACACTAAAGGTGCCAGCCTGAAAGCTCTTGCTGGTCCTCATCTCCCACTAGTAACCTCTCAAACGAACCACAAACACTTGGGCTCTGAACTTGTTTAGCCTACTAAAACTTCCAACGTACACTCCCTCGCCTGCTCAATCTGGCCAGAGCTCAACACCGGGAATTGCGAACGTCCAGCGATTGCTCCTACGCTAAAGGTGCCAGCCCTGAAAGCTCTTGCTGGTCCTCATCTCCCACTGTAACCTCTCAAACGAACCACAAACACTTGGGCTCTGAACTTGTTTAGCCTACTAAAACTTCCAACGTACACAGCCTCTCCTGCTCAATCTGGCCAAAATTCAACACAGGAATTGCGAACGTCCAGCGATTGCTGCTACACTAAAGGTGCCAGCCCTGAAAGCTCTTGCTGGTCCTCATCTCCCACTGGTAACCTCTCAAAAGAACCACAAACACTTGGGCTCTGACTTGTTTAGCCTACTAAAACTTCCAACGTACACAGCCTCTCCTGCTCAATCTGGCCAAAATTCAACACCGAAATTGCGAACGTCCAGCGATTGCTCCTACACTAAAGGTGCCAGCCCTGAAAGCTCTTGCTGGTCCTCATCTCCCACTGGTACCTCTCAAACGAACCACAAACACTTGGGCTCTGAACTTGTTTAGCCTACTAAAACTTCCAACGTACACAGCCTCTCCTGCTCAATCTGGCCAAAATTCAACACCGAAATTGCGAATGTCCAGCGATTGCTCCTACACTAAAGGTGCCAGCCCTGAAAGCTCTTGCTGGTCCTCATCTCCCACTGGTAACCTCTCAAACGAACCACAAACACTTGGGCTCTGAACTTGTTTAGCCTACTAAAACTTCCAACGTACACAGCCTCTCCTGCTCAATCTGGCCAGAGCTCAACACCGGAATCGAGAACGTCCAGGGATTGCTCCTACACTAAAGGTGCCAGCCCTGAAAGCTCTTGCTGGTCCTCATCTCCCACTGGTAACCTCTCAAACGAACCACAAACACTTGGGCTCTGAACTTGTTTAGCCTACTAAAACTTCCAACGTACACAGCCTCTCCTGCTCAATCTGGCCAGAGCTCAACACCGGAATTGCGAACGTCCAGGGATTGCTCCTACACTAAAGGTGCCAGCCCTGAAAGCTCTTGCTGGTCCTCATCTCCCACTGGTAACCTCTCAAACGAACCACAAACACTTGGGCTCTGAACTTGTTTAGCCTACTAAAACTTCCAACGTACACAGCCTCTCCTGCTCAATCTGGCCAAAATTCAACACCGGAATTGCGAACGTCCAGCGATTGCTGCCTACACTAAAGGTGCCAGCCCTGAAAGCTCTTGCTGGTCCTCATCTCCCACTGGTAACCTCTCAAAAGAACCACAAACACTTGGGCTCTGAACTTGTTTAGCCTACTAAAACTTCCAACGTACACAGCCTCTCCTGCTCAATCTGGCCAGAGCTCAACACCGGAATTGCGAACGTCCAGCGATTGCTCCTACACTAAAGGTGCCAGCCCTGAAAGCTCTTGCTGGTCCTCATCTCCCACTGGTAACCTCTCAAACGAACCACAAACACTTGGGCTCGGAACTTGTTTAGCCTACTAAAACTTCCAACGTACACAGCCTCTCCTGCTCAAGCTGGCCAGAGCTCAACACCGGAATTCGCGAACGTCCAGGGATTGCTCCTACACTAAAGGTGCCAGCCCTGAAAGCTCTTGCTAGTACTCATCTCCCACTGGTAACCTCTCAAACGAACCACAAACACTTGGGCTCTGAACTTGTTTAGCCTACTAAAACTTCCAACGTACACAGCCTCTCCTGCTCAATCTGGCCAGAGCTCAACACCGGAATTGCGAACGTCCAGCGATTGCTCCTACACTAAAGGTGCCAGCCCTGAAAGCTCTTGCTGGTCCTCATCTCCCACTGGTAACCTCTCAAACGAACCACAAACACTTGGGCTCTGAACTTGTTTAGCCTACTAAAACTTCCAACGTACACAGCCTCTCCTGCTCAATCTGGCCAAAATTCAACACCGAAATTGCGAACGTCCAGCGATTGCTCCTACACTAAAGGTGCCAGCCCTGAAAGCTCTTGCTGGTCCTCATCTCCCACTGGTAACCTCTCAAACGAACCACAAACACTTGGGCTCTAAACTTGTTTAGCCTACTAAAACTTCTAACGTACACAGCCTCTCCTGCTCAATCTGGCCAGAGCTCAACACCGGAATCGCGAACGTCCAGGGATTGCTCCTACACTAAAGGTGCCAGCCCTGAAAGCTCTTGCTGGTCCTCGTCTCCCACTGGTAACCTCTCAAACGAACCACAAACACTTGGGCTCTGAACTTGTTTAGCCTACTAAAACTTCCAACGTACACAGCCTCTCCTGCTCAATCTGGCCAGAGCTCAACACCGGAATCGCGAACGTCCAGGGATTGCTCCTACACTAAAGGTGCCAGCCCTGAAAGCTCTTGCTGGTCCTCATCTCCCACTGGTAACCTCTCAAACGAACCACAAACACTTGGGCTCTGAACTTGTTTAGCCTACTAAAACTTCCAACGTACACAGCCTCTCCTGCTCAATCTGGCCAGAGCTCAACACCGGAATTGCGAACGTCCAGCGATTGCTCCTACGCTAAAGGTGCCAGCCCTGAAAGCTCTTGCTGGTCCTCATCTCCCACTGGTAACCTCTCAAACGAACCACAAACACTTGGGCTCTGAACTTGTTTAGCCTACTAAAACTTCCAACGTACACAGCCTCTCCTGCTCAATCTGGCCAAAATTCAACACCGGAATTGCGAACGTCCAGCGATTGCTCCTACACTAAAGGTGCCAGCCCTGAAAGCTCTTGCTGGTCCTCATCTCCCACTGGTAACCTCTCAAAAGAACCACAAACACTTGGGCTCTGAACTTGTTTAGCCTACTAAAACTTCCAACGTACACAGCCTCTCCTGCTCAATCTGGCCAAAATTCAAATCCGAAATTGCGAACGTCCAGCGATTGCTCCTACACTAAAGGTGCCAGCCCTGAAAGCTCTTGCTGGTCCTCATCTCCCACTGGTAACCTCTCAAACGAACCACAAACACTTGGGCTCTGAACTTGTTTAGCCTACTAAAACTTCCAACGTACACAGCCTCTCCTGCTCAATCTGGCCAAAATTCAACACCGGAATTGCGAACGTCCAGCGATTGCTCCTACACTAAAGGTGCCAGCCCTGAAAGCTCTTGCTGGTCCTCATCTCCCACTGGTAACCTCTCAAACGAACCACAAACACTTGGGCTCTGAACTTGTTTAGCCTACTGAAACTTCCAACGTACACAGCCTCTCCTGCTCAATCTGGCCAGAGCTCAACACTGGAATTGCGAACGTCCAGCGATTGCTCCTACACTAAAGGTGCCAGCCCTGAAAGCTCTTGCTGGTCCTCATCTCCCACTGGGAACCTCTCAAACGAACCACAAACACTTGGGCTCTGAACTTGTTTAGCCTACTAAAACTTCCAACGTACACAGCCTCTCCTGCTCAATCTGGCCAGAGCTCAACACCGGAATCGAGAACGTCCAGGGATTTGCTCCTACACTAAAGGTGCCAGCCCTGAAAGCTCTTGCTAGTCCTCATCTCCCACTGGTAACCTCTCAAACGAACCACAAACACTTGGGCTCTGAACTTGTTTAGCCTACTAAAACTTCCAACGTACACAGCCTCTCCTGCTCAATCTGGCCAGAGCTCAACACCGGAATTGCGAACGTCCAGGGATTGCTCCTACACTAAAGGTGCCAGCCCTGAAAGCTCTTGCTGGTCCTCATCTCCCACTGGTAACCTCTCAAACGAACCACAAACACTTGGGCTCTAAACTTGTTTAGCCTACTAAAACTTCCAACGTACACAGCCTCTCCTGCTCAATCTGGCCAGAGCTCAACACCGGAATCGCGAACGTCCAGGGATTGCTCCTACACTAAAGGTGCCAGCCCTGAAAGCTCTTGCTGGTCCTCATCTCCCACTGGTAACCTCTCAAACGAACCACAAACACTTGGGCTCTGAACTTGTTTAGCCTACTAAAACTTCCAACGTACACAGCCTCTCCTGCTCAATCTGGCCAGAGCTCAACACCGGAATTGCGAACGTCCAGCGATTGCTCCTACACTAAAGGTGCCAGCCCTGAAAGCTCTTGCTGGTCCTCATCTCCCACTGGGAACCTCTCAAACGAACCACAAACACTTGGGCTCTGAACTTGTTTAGCCTACTAAAACTTCCAACGTACACAGCCTCTCCTGCTCAATCTGGCCAGAGCTCAACACCGGAATCGCGAACGTCCAGCCATTGCTCCTACACTAAAAGTGCCAGCCCTGAAAGCTCTTGCTGGTCCTCATCTCCCACTGGTAACCTCTCAAACGAACCACAAACACTTGGGCTCGGAACTTGTTTAGCCTACTAAAACTTCCAACGTACACAGCCTCTCCTGCTCAATCTGGCCAGAGCTCAACACCGGAATTGCGAACGTCCAGCGATTGCTCCTACACTAAAGGTGCCAGCCCTGAAAGCTCTTGCTGGTCCTCATCTCCCACTGGGAACCTCTCAAACGAACCACAAACACTTGGGCTCTGAACTTGTTTAGCCTACTAAAACTTCCAACGTACACTCCCTCGCCTGCTCAATCTGGCCAGAGCTCAACACCGGAATTGCGAACGTCCAGCGATTGCTCCTACGCTAAAGGTGCCAGCCCTGAAAGCTCTTGCTGGTCCTCATCTCCCACTGGTAACCTCTCAAACGAACCACAAGCACTTGGGCTCGGAACTTGTTTAGCCTACTAAAACTTCCAACGTACACAGTCTCTCCTGCTCAATCTGGGCAGAGCTCAACACCGGAATTGCGAACGTCCAGCGATTGCTCCTACACTAAAGGTGCCAGCCCTGAAAGCTCTTGCTGGTCCTCATCTCCCACTGGGAACCTCTAAAACGAACCACAAACACTTGGGCTCTGAACTTGTTTAGCCTACTAAAACTTCCAACGTACACTCCCTCGCCTGCTCAATCTGGCCAGAGCTCAACACCGGAATTGCGAACGTCCAGCGATTGCTCCTACGCTAAAGGTGCCAGCCCTGAAAGCTCTTGCTGGTCCTCATCTCCCACTGGTAACCTCTCAAACGAACCACAAACACTTGGGCTCTGAACTTGTTTAGCCTACTAAAACTTCCAACGTACACAGCCTCTCCTGCTCAATCTGGCCAAAATTCAACACAGGAATTGCGAACGTCCAGCGATTGCTGCTACACTAAAGGTGCCAGCCCTGAAAGCTCTTGCTGGTCCTCATCTCCCACTGGTAACCTCTCAAAAGAACCACAAACACTTGGGCTCTGAACTTGTTTAGCCTACTAAAACTTCCAACGTACACAGCCTCTCCTGCTCAATCTGGCCAAAATTCAACACCGAAATTGCGAACGTCCAGCGATTGCTCCTACACTAAAGGTGCCAGCCCTGAAAGCTCTTGCTGGTCCTCATCTCCCACTGGTAACCTCTCAAACGAACCACAAACACTTGGGCTCTGAACTTGTTTAGCCTACTAAAACTTCCAACATACACAGCCTCTCCTGCTCAATCTGGCCAAAATTCAAATCCGAAATTGCGAATGTCCAGCGATTGCTCCTACACTAAAGGTGCCAGCCCTGAAAGCTCTTGCTGGTCCTCATCTCCCACTGGTAACCTCTCAAACGAACTACAAACACTTGGGCTCTAAACTTGTTTAGCCTACTAAAACTTCCAACGTACACAGCCTCTCCTGCTCAATCTGGCCAGAGCTCAACACCGGAATCGCGAACGTCCAGGGATTGCTCCTACACTAAAGGTGCCAGCCCTGAAAGCTCTTGCTGGTCCTCATCTCCCACTGGTAACCTCTCAAACGAACCACAAACACTTGGGCTCTGAACTTGTTTAGCCTACTAAAACTTCCAACGTACACAGCCTCTCCTGCTCAATCTGGCCAGAGCTCAACACCGGAATCGCGAACGTCCAGGGATTGCTCCTACACTAAAGGTGCCAGCCCTGAAAGCTCTTGCTGGTCCTCATCTCCCACTGGTAACCTCTCAAACGAACCACAAACACTTGGGCTCTGAACTTGTTTAGCCTACTAAAACTTCCAACGTACACAGCCTCTCCTGCTCAATTTGGCCAGAGCTCAACACCGGAATTGCGAACATCCAGCGATTGCTCCTACACTAAAGGTGCCAGCCCTGAAAGCTCTTGCTGGTCCTCATCTCCCACTGGTAACCTCTCAAACGAACCACAAACACTTGGGCTCTGAACTTGTTTAGCCTACTAAAACTTCCAACGTACACAGCCTCTCCTGCTCAATCTGGCCAAAATTCAACACCGAAATTGCGAACGTCCAGCGATTGCTCCTACACTAAAGGTGCCAGCCCTGAAAGCTCTTGCTGGTCCTCATCTCCCACTGGTAACCTCTCAAACGAACCACAAACACTTGGGCTCTGAACTTGTTTAGCCTACTAAAACTTCCAACATACACAGCCTCTCCTGCTCAATCTGGCCAAAATTCAACACCGAAATTGCGAATGTCCAGCGATTGCTCCTACACTAAAGGTGCCAGCCCTGAAAGCTCTTGCTGGTCCTCATCTCCCACTGGTAACCTCTCAAACGAACTACAAACACTTGGGCTCTAAACTTGTTTAGCCTACTAAAACTTCCAACGTACACAGCCTCTCCTGCTCAATCTGGCCAGAGCTCAACACCGGAATCGCGAACGTCCAGCCATTGCTCCTACACTAAAGGTGCCAGCCCTGAAAGCTCTTGCTGGTCCTCATCTCCCACTGGTAACCTCTCAAACGAACCACAAACACTTGGGCTCTGAACTTGTTTAGCCTACTAAAACTTCCAACGTACACAGCCTCTCCTGCTCAATCTGGCCAGAGCTCAACACCGGAATCGCGAACGTCCAGGGATTGCTCCTACACTAAAGGTGCCAGCCCTGAAAGCTCTTGCTGGTCCTCATCTCCCACTGGTAACCTCTCAAACGAACCACAAACACTTGGGCTCTGAACTTGTTTAGCCTACTAAAACTTCCAACGTACACAGCCTCTCCTGCTCAATCTGGCCAGAGCTCAACACCGGAATTGCGAACATCCAGCGATTGCTCCTACACTAAAGGTGCCAGCCCTGAAAGCTCTTGCTGGTCCTCATCTCCCACTGGTAACCTCTCAAACGAACCACAAACACTTGGGCTCTAAACTTGTTTAGCCTACTAAAACTTCCAACGTACACAGCCTCTCCTGCTCAATCTGGCCAGAGCTCAACACCGGAATTGCGAACGTCCAGCCATTGCTCCTACACTAAAGGTGCCAGCCCTGAAAGCTCTTGCTGGTCCTCATCTCCCACTGGTAACCTCTCAAACGAACCACAAACACTTGGGCTCTGAACTTGTTTAGCCTACTAAAACTTCCAACGTACACAGCCTCTCCTGCTCAATCTGGCCAGAGCTCAATACCGGAATTGCGAACGTCCAGCGATTGCTCCTACACTAAAGGTGCCAGCCCTGAAAGCTCTTGCTGGTCCTCATCTCCCACTGGGAACCTCTCAAACGAACCACAAACACTTGGGCTCTGAACTTGTTTAGCCTACTAAAACTTCCAACGTACACAGCCTCTCCTGCTCAATCTGGCCAAAATTCAACACCGAAATTGCGAACGTCCAGCGATTGCTCCTACACTAAAGGTGCCAGCCCTGAAAGCTCTTGCTGGTCCTCATCTCCCACTGGTAACCTCTCAAACGAACCACAAACACTTGGGCTCTGAACTTGTTTAGCCTACTAAAACTTCCAACATACACAGCCTCTCCTGCTCAATCTGGCCAAAATTCAACACCGAAATTGCGAATGTCCAGCGATTGCTCCTACACTAAAGGTGCCAGCCCTGAAAGCTCTTGCTGGTCCTCATCTCCCACTGGTAACCTCTCAAACGAACTACAAACACTTGGGCTCTAAACTTGTTTAGCCTACTAAAACTTCCAACGTACACAGCCTCTCCTGCTCAATCTGGCCAGAGCTCAACACCGGAATCGCGAACGTCCAGGGATTGCTCCTACACTAAAGGTGCCAGCCCTGAAAGCTCTTGCTGGTCCTCATCTCCCACTGGTAACCTCTCAAACGAACCACAAACACTTGGGCTCTGAACTTGTTTAGCCTACTAAAACTTCCAACGTACACAGCCTCTCCTGCTCAATCTGGCCAGAGCTCAACACCGGAATCGCGAACGTCCAGGGATTGCTCCTACACTAAAGGTGCCAGCCCTGAAAGCTCTTGCTGGTCCTCATCTCCCACTGGTAACCTCTCAAACGAACCACAAACACTTGGGCTCTGAACTTGTTTAGCCTACTAAAACTTCCAACGTACACAGCCTCTCCTGCTCAATCTGGCCAGAGCTCAACACCGGAATTGCGAATATCCAGCGATTGCTCCTACACTAAAGGTGCCAGCCCTGAAAGCTCTTGCTGGTCCTCATCTCCCACTGGTAACCTCTCAAACGAACCACAAACACTTGGGCTCTAAACTTGTTTAGCCTACTAAAACTTCCAACGTACACAGCCTCTCCTGCTCAATCTGGCCAGAGCTCAACACCGGAATTGCGAACGTCCAGCCATTGCTCCTACACTAAAGGTGCCAGCCCTGAAAGCTCTTGCTGGTCCTCATCTCCCACTGGTAACCTCTCAAACGAACCACAAACACTTGGGCTCTGAACTTGTTTAGCCTACTAAAACTTCCAACGTACACAGCCTCTCCTGCTCAATCTGGCCAGAGCTCAACACCGGAATTGCGAACGTCCAGCGATTGCTCCTACACTAAAGGTGCCAGCCCTGAAAGCTCTTGCTGGTCCTCATCTCCCACTGGGAACCTCTCAAATGAACCACAAACACTTGGGCTCTGAACTTGTTTAGCCTACTAAAACTTCCAACGTACACAGCCTCTCCTGCTCAATCTGGCCAGAGCTCAACACCGGAATCGCGAACGTCCAGCCATTGCTCCTACACTAAAGGTGCCAGCCCTGAAAGCTCTTGCTAGTCCTCATCTCCCACTGGTAACCTCTCAAACGAACCACAAACACTTGGGCTCTGAACTTGTTTAGCCTACTAAAACTTCCAACGTACACAGCCTCTCCTGCTCAATCTGGCCAGAGCTCAACACCGGAATTGCGAACGTCCAGCGATTGCTCCTACACTAAAGGTGCCAGCCCTGAAAGCTCTTGCTGGTCCTCATCTCCCACTGGTAACCTCTCAAACGAACCACAAACACTTGGGCTCTAAACTTGTTTAGCCTACTAAAACTTCCAACGTACACAGCCTCTCCTGCTCAATCTGGCCAGAGCTCAACACCGGAATCGCGAACGTCCAGGGATTGCTCCTACACTAAAGGTGCCAGCCCTGAAAGCTCTTGCTGGTCCTCATCTCCCACTGGTAACCTCTCAAACGAACCACAAACACTTGGGCTCTGAACTTGTTTAGCCTACTAAAACTTCCAACGTACACAGCCTCTCCTGCTCAATCTGGCCAGAGCTCAACACCGGAATTGCGAACGTCCAGCGATTGCTCCTACACTAAAGGTGCCAGCCCTGAAAGCTCTTGCTGGTCCTCATCTCCCACTGGTAACCTCTCAAACGAACCACAAACACTTGGGCTCTGAACTTGTTTAGCCTACTAAAACTTCCAACGTACACAGCCTCTCCTGCTCAATCTGGCCAGAGCTCAACACCGGAATTGCGAACGTCCAGCGATTGCTCCTACACTAAAGGTGCCAGCCCTGAAAGCTCTTGCTGGTCCTCATCTCCCACTGGTAACCTCTCAAACGAACCACAAACACTTGGGCTCTGAACTTGTTTAGCCTACTAAAACTTCCAACGTACACAGCCTCTCCTGCTCAATCTGGCCAGAGCTCAACACCGGAATCGCGAACGTCCAGGGATTGCTCCTACACTAAAGGTGCCAGCCCTGAAAGCTCTTGCTAGTCCTCATCTCCCACTGGTAACCTCTCAAACGAACCACAAACACTTGGGCTCTGAACTTGTTTAGCCTACTAAAACTTCCAACGTACACAGCCTCTCCTGCTCAATCTGGCCAGAGCTCAACACCGGAATTGCGAACGTCCAGCGATTGCTCCTACACTAAAGGTGCCAGCCCTGAAAGCTCTTGCTGGTCCTCATCTCCCACTGGTAACCTCTCAAACGAACCACAAACACTTGGGCTCTAAACTTGTTTAGCCTACTAAAACTTCCAACGTACACAGCCTCTCCTGCTCAATCTGGCCAGAGCTCAACACCGGAATCGCGAACGTCCAGGGATTGCTCCTACACTAAAGGTGCCAGCCCTGAAAGCTCTTGCTGGTCCTCATCTCCCACTGGTAACCTCTCAAACGAACCACAAACACTTGGGCTCTGAACTTGTTTAGCCTACTAAAACTTCCAACGTACACAGCCTCTCCTGCTCAATCTGGCCAGAGCTCAACACCGGAATTGC
The DNA here is from genome assembly GCF_030936135.1 of Gavia stellata. Lineage (NCBI taxonomy): Eukaryota > Metazoa > Chordata > Aves > Gaviiformes > Gaviidae > Gavia > Gavia stellata. The sequence continues at coordinate 51,676 of NW_026776485.1, forward strand.
GAACGTCCAGCGATTGCTCCTACACTAAAGGTGCCAGCCCTGAAAGCTCTTGCTGGTCCTCATCTCCCACTGGTAACCTCTCAAACGAACCACAAACACTTGGGCTCTGAACTTGTTTAGCCTACTAAAACTTCCAACGTACACAGCCTCTCCTGCTCAATCTGGCCAAAATTCAACACCGAAATCGCGAACGTCCAGCCATTGCTCCTACACTAAAGGTGCCAGCCCTGAAAGCTCTTGCTGGTCCTCATCTCCCACTGGTAACCTCTCAAACGAACCACAAACACTTGGGCTCTGAACTTGTTTAGCCTACTAAAACTTCCAACGTACACAGCCTCTCCTGCTCAATCTGGCCAGAGCTCAACACCGGAATTGCGAACGTCCAGCGATTGCTCCTACACTAAAGGTGCCAGCCCTGAAAGCTCTTGCTGGTCCTCATCTCCCACTGGTAACCTCTCAAAAGAACCACAAACACTTGGGCTCGGAACTTGTTTAGCCTACTAAAACTTCCAACATACACAGCCTCTCCTGCTCAATCTGGCCAAAATTCAATACCGAAATTGCGAATGTCCAGCGATTGCTCCTACACTAAAGGTGCCAGCCCTGAAAGCTCTTGCTGGTCCTCATCTCCCACTGGTAACCTCTCAAACGAACCACAAACACTTGGGCTCTAAACTTGTTTAGCCTACTAAAACTTCCAACGTACACAGCCTCTCCTGCTCAATCTGGCCAGAGCTCAACACCGGAATCGCGAACGTCCAGGGATTGCTCCTACACTAAAGGTGCCAGCCCTGAAAGCTCTTGCTGGTCCTCATCTCCCACTGGTAACCTCTCAAACGAACCACAAACACTTGGGCTCTGAACTTGTTTAGCCTACTAAAACTTCCAACGTACACAGCCTCTCCTGCTCAATCTGGCCAGAGCTCAACACCGGAATCGCGAACGTCCAGCGATTGCTCCTACACTAAAGGTGCCAGCCCTGAAAGCTCTTGCTGGTCCTCATCTCCCACTGGTAACCTCTCAAACGAACCACAAACACTTGGGCTCTGAACTTGTTTAGCCTACTAAAACTTCCAACGTACACAGCCTCTCCTGCTCAATCTGGCCAGAGCTCAACACCGGAATTGCGAACGTCCAGCGATTGCTCCTACGCTAAAGGTGCCAGCCCTGAAAGCTCTTGCTGGTCCTCATCTCCCACTGGTAACCTCTCAAACGAACCACAAACACTTGGGCTCTGAACTTGTTTAGCCTACTAAAACTTCCAACGTACACAGCCTCTCCTGCTCAATCTGGCCAAAATTCAACACCGGAATTGCGAACATCCAGCGATTGCTGCTACACTAAAGGTGCCAGCCCTGAAAGCTCTTGCTGGTCCTCATCTCCCACTGGTAACCTCTCAAACGAACCACAAACACTTGGGCTCTGAACTTGTTTAGCCTACTAAAACTTCCAACGTACACAGCCTCTCCTGCTCAATCTGGCCAGAGCTCAACACCGGAATTGCGAACGTCCAGCCATTGCTCCTACACTAAAGGTGCCAGCCCTGAAAGCTCTTGCTGGTCCTCATCTCCCACTGGTAACCTCTCAAACGAACCACAAACACTTGGGCTCTAAACTTGTTTAGCCTACTAAAACTTCCAACGTACACAGCCTCTCCTGCTCAATCTGGCCAGAGCTCAACACCGGAATTGCGAACGTCCAGGGATTGCTCCTACACTAAAGGTGCCAGCCCTGAAAGCTCTTGCTGGTCCTCATCTCCCACTGGTAACCTCTCAAACGAACCACAAACACTTGGGCTCTAAACTTGTTTAGCCTACTAAAACTTCCAACGTACACAGCCTCTCCTGCTCAATCTGGCCAGAGCTCAACACCGGAATCGCGAACGTCCAGGGATTGCTCCTACACTAAAGGTGCCAGCCCTGAAAGCTCTTGCTGGTCCTCATCTCCCACTGGTAACCTCTCAAACGAACCACAAACACTTGGGCTTTGAACTTGTTTAGCCTACTAAAACTTCCAACGTACACAGCCTCTCCTGCTCAATCTGGCCAGAGCTCAACACCGGAATCGCGAACGTCCAGCCATTGCTCCTACACTAAAGGTGCCAGCCCTGAAAGCTCTTGCTGGTCCTCATCTCCCACTGGTAACCTCTCAAACGAACCACAAACACTTGGGCTCTGAACTTGTTTAGCCTACTAAAACTTCCAACGTACACAGCCTCTCCTGCTCAATCTGGCCAGAGCTCAACACCGGAATCGCGAACGTCCAGCCATTGCTCCTACACTAAAGGTGCCAGCCCTGAAAGCTCTTGCTGGTCCTCATCTCCCACTGGTAACCTCTCAAACGAACCACAAACACTTGGGCTCTGAACTTGTTTAGCCTACTAAAACTTCCAACGTACACAGCCTCTCCTGCTCAATCTGGCCAGAGCTCAACACCGGAATTGCGAACGTCCAGCGATTGCTCCTACACTAAAGGTGCCAGCCCTGAAAGCTCTTGCTGGTCCTCATCTCCCACTGGTAACATCTCAAAAGAACCACAAACACTTGGGCTCGGAACTTGTTTAGCCTACTAAAACTTCCAACATACACAGCCTCTCCTGCTCAATCTGGCCAAAATTCAACACCGAAATTGCGAATGTCCAGCGATTGCTCCTACACTAAAGGTGCCAGCCCTGAAAGCTCTTGCTGGTCCTCATCTCCCACTGGTAACCTCTCAAACGAACCACAAACACTTGGGCTCTAAACTTGTTTAGCCTACTAAAACTTCCAACGTACACAGCCTCTCCTGCTCAATCTGGCCAGAGCTCAACACCGGAATCGCGAACGTCCAGGGATTGCTCCTACACTAAAGGTGCCAGCCCTGAAAGCTCTTGCTGGTCCTCATCTCCCACTGGTAACCTCTCAAACGAACCACAAACACTTGGGCTCTGAACTTGTTTAGCCTACTAAAACTTCCAACGTACACAGCCTCTCCTGCTCAATCTGGCCAAAATTCAACACCGGAATTGCGAACGTCCAGCGATTGCTCCTACACTAAAGGTGCCAGCCCTGAAAGCTCTTGCTGGTCCTCATCTCCCACTGGTAACCTCTCAAACGAACCACAAACACTTGGGCTCTGAACTTGTTTAGCCTACTAAAACTTCCAACGTACACAGCCTCTCCTGCTCAATCTGGCCAGAGCTCAACACCGGAATTGCGAACGTCCAGCGATTGCTCCTACGCTAAAGGTGCCAGCCCTGAAAGCTCTTGCTGGTCCTCATCTCCCACTGGTAACCTCTCAAACGAACCACAAACACTTGGGCTCTGAACTTGTTTAGCCTACTAAAACTTCCAACGTACACAGCCTCTCCTGCTCAATCTGGCCAAAATTCAACACCGGAATTGCGAACGTCCAGCGATTGCTGCTACACTAAAGGTGCCAGCCCTGAAAGCTCTTGCTGGTCCTCATCTCCCACTGGTAACCTCTCAAACGAACCACAAACACTTGGGCTCTGAACTTGTTTAGCCTACTAAAACTTCCAACGTACACAGCCTCTCCTGCTCAATCTGGCCAAAATTCAACACCGAAATTGCGAACGTCCAGCGATTGCTCCTACACTAAAGGTGCCAGCCCTGAAAGCTCTTGCTGGTCCTCATCTCCCACTGGTAACCTCTCAAACGAACCACAAACACTTGGGCTCTGAACTTGTTTAGCCTACTAAAACTTCCAACGTACACAGCCTCTCCTGCTCAATCTGGCCAGAGCTCAACACCGGAATTGCGAACGTCCAGCCATTGCTCCTACACTAAAGGTGCCAGCCCTGAAAGCTCTTGCTGGTCCTCATCTCCCACTGGTAACCTCTCAAACGAACCACAAACACTTGGGCTCTAAACTTGTTTAGCCTACTAAAACTTCCAACGTACACAGCCTCTCCTGCTCAATCTGGCCAGAGCTCAACACCGGAATTGCGAACGTCCAGCGATTGCTCCTACACTAAAGGTGCCAGCCCTGAAAGCTCTTGCTGGTCCTCATCTCCCACTGGTAACCTCTCAAAAGAACCACAAACACTTGGGCTCGGAACTTGTTTAGCCTACTAAAACTTCCAACGTACACAGCCTCTCCTGCTCAATCTGGCCAGAGCTCAACACCGGAATCGCGAACGTCCAGGGATTGCTCCTACACGAAAGGTGCCAGCCCTGAAAGCTCTTGCTAGTCCTCATCTCCCACTGGTAACCTCTCAAACGAACCACAAACACTTGGGCTCTGAACTTGTTTAGCCTACTAAAACTTCCAACGTACACAGCCTCTCCTGCTCAATCTGGCCAGAGCTCAACACCGGAATTGCGAACGTCCAGCGATTGCTCCTACACTAAAGGTGCCAGCCCTGAAAGCTCTTGCTGGTCCTCATCTCCCACTGGTAACCTCTCAAACGAACCACAAACACTTGGGCTCTAAACTTGTTTAGCCTACTAAAACTTCCAACGTACACAGCCTCTCCTGCTCAATCTGGCCAGAGCTCAACACCGGAATCGCGAACGTCCAGGGATTGCTCCTACACTAAAGGTGCCAGCCCTGAAAGCTCTTGCTGGTCCTCATCTCCCACTGGTAACCTCTCAAACGAACCACAAACACTTGGGCTCTGAACTTGTTTAGCCTACTAAAACTTCCAACGTACACTCCCTCGCCTGCTCAATCTGGCCAGAGCTCAACACCGGAATTGCGAACGTCCAGCGATTGCTCCTACACTAAAGGTGCCAGCCCTGAAAGCTCTTGCTGGTCCTCATCTCCCACTGGTAACCTCTCAAACGAACCACAAACACTTGGGCTCTGAACTTGTTTAGCCTACTAAAACTTCCAACGTACACTCCCTCGCCTGCTCAATCTGACCAGAGCTCAACACCGGAATTGCGAACGTCCAGCGATTGCTCCTACACTAAAGGTGCCAGCCCTGAAAGCTCTTGCTGGTCCTCATCTCCCACTGGTAACCTCTCAAACGAACCACAAACACTTGGGCTCTGAACTTGTTTAGCCTACTAAAACTTCCAACGTACACAGCCTCTCCTGCTCAATCTGGCCAGAGCTCAACACCGGAATTGCGAACGTCCAGCGATTGCTCCTACACTAAAGGTGCCAGCCCTGAAAGCTCTTGCTGGTCCTCATCTCCCACTGGTAACCTCTCAAACGAACCACAAACACTTGGGCTCTGAACTTGTTTAGCCTACTAAAACTTCCAACGTACACAGCCTCTCCTGCTCAATCTGGCCAGAGCTCAACACCGGAATCGCGAACGTCCAGCCATTGCTCCTACACTAAAGGTGCCAGCCCTGAAAGCTCTTGCTGGTCCTCATCTCCCACTGGTAACCTCTCAAACGAACCACAAACACTTGGGCTCTGAACTTGTTTAGCCTACTAAAACTTCCAACGTACACAGCCTCTCCTGCTCAATCTGGCCAGAGCTCAACACCGGAATTGCGAACGTCCAGCGATTGCTCCTACACTAAAGGTGCCAGCCCTGAAAGCTCTTGCTGGTCCTCATCTCCCACTGGTAACCTCTCAAAAGAACCACAAACACTTGGGCTCGGAACTTGTTTAGCCTACTAAAACTTCCAACATACACAGCCTCTCCTGCTCAATCTGGCCAAAATTCAACACCGAAATTGCGAATGTCCAGCGATTGCTCCTACACTAAAGGTGCCAGCCCTGAAAGCTCTTGCTGGTCCTCATCTCCCACTGGTAACCTCTCAAACGAACCACAAACACTTGGGCTCTGAACTTGTTTAGCCTACTAAAACTTCCAACGTACACAGCCTCTCCTGCTCAATCTGGCCAGAGCTCAACACCGGAATCGCGAACGTCCAGGGATTGCTCCTACACTAAAGGTGCCAGCCCTGAAAGCTCTTGCTGGTCCTCATCTCCCACTGGTAACCTCTCAAACGAACCACAAACACTTGGGCTCTGAACTTGTTTAGCCTACTAAAACTTCCAACGTACACAGCCTCTCCTGCTCAATCTGGCCAGAGCTCAACACCAGAATCGCGAACGTCCAGGGATTGCTCCTACACTAAAGGTGCCAGCCCTGAAAGCTCTTGCTGGTCCTCATCTCCCACTGGTAACCTCTCAAACGAACCACAAACACTTGGGCTCGGAACTTGTTTAGCCTACTAAAACTTCCAACGTACACAGCCTCTCCTGCTCAATCTGGCCAGAGCTCAACACCGGAATTGCGAACGTCCAGCGATTGCTCCTACGCTAAAGGTGCCAGCCCTGAAAGCTCTTGCTGGTCCTCATCTCCCACTGGTAACCTCTCAAACGAACCACAAACACTTGGGCTCTGAACTTGTTTAGCCTACTAAAACTTCCAACGTACACAGCCTCTCCTGCTCAATCTGGCCAAAATTCAACACCGGAATTGCGAACGTCCAGCGATTGCTGCTACACGAAAGGTGCCAGCCCTGAAAGCTCTTGCTGGTCCTCATCTCCCACTGGTAACCTCTCAAACGAACCACAAACACTTGGGCTCTGAACTTGTTTAGCCTACTAAAACTTCCAACGTACACAGCCTCTCCTGCTCAATCTGGCCAAAATTCAACACCGAAATTGCGAACGTCCAGGGATTGCTCCTACACTAAAGGTGCCAGCCCTGAAAGCTCTTGCTGGTCCTCATCTCCCACTGGTAACCTCTCAAACGAACCACAAACACTTGGGCTCTGAACTTGTTTAGCCTACTAAAACTTCCAACGTACACAGCCTCTCCTGCTCAATCTGGCCAGAGCTCAACACCGGAATTGCGAACGTCCAGCCATTGCTCCTACACTAAAGGTGCCAGCCCTGAAAGCTCTTGCTGGTCCTCATCTCCCACTGGTAACCTCTCAAACGAACCACAAACACTTGGGCTCTGAACTTGTTTAGCCTACTAAAACTTCCAACGTACACAGCCTCTCCTGCTCAATCTGGCCAGAGCTCAACACCGGAATTGCGAACGTCCAGCGATTGCTCCTACGCTAAAGGTGCCAGCCCTGAAAGCTCTTGCTGGTCCTCATCTCCCACTGGTAACCTCTCAAACGAACCACAAACACTTGGGCTCTGAACTTGTTTAGCCTACTAAAACTTCCAACGTACACAGCCTCTCCTGCTCAATCTGGCCAAAATTCAACACCGGAATTGCAAAGGTCCAGCGATTGCTGCTACACTAAAGGTGCCAGCCCTGAAAGCTCTTGCTGGTCCTCATCTCCCACTGGTAACCTCTCAAACGAACCACAAACACTTGGGCTCTGAACTTGTTTAGCCTACTAAAACTTCCAACGTACACAGCCTCTCCTGCTCAATCTGGCCAAAATTCAACACCGAAATTGCGAACGTCCAGCGATTGCTCCTACACTAAAGGTGCCAGCCCTGAAAGCTCTTGCTGGTCCTCATCTCCCACTGGTAACCTCTCAAACGAACCACAAACACTTGGGCTCTGAACTTGTTTAGCCTACTAAAACTTCCAACGTACACAGCCTCTCCTGCTCAATCTGGCCAGAGCTCAACACCGGAATTGCGAACGTCCAGCCATTGCTCCTACACTAAAGGTGCCAGCCCTGAAAGCTCTTGCTGGTCCTCATCTCCCACTGGTAACCTCTCAAACGAACCACAAACACTTGGGCTCTAAACTTGTTTAGCCTACTAAAACTTCCAACGTACACAGCCTCTCCTGCTCAATCTGGCCAGAGCTCAACACCGGAATTGCGAACGTCCAGCCATTGCTCCTACACTAAAGGTGCCAGCCCTGAAAGCTCTTGCTGGTCCTCATCTCCCACTGGTAACCTCTCAAACGAACCACAAACACTTGGGCTCGGAACTTGTTTAGCCTACTAAAACTTCCAACGTACACAGCCTCTCCTGCTCAATCTGGCCAGAGCTCAACACCGGAATTGCGAACGTCCAGCGATTGCTCCTACACTAAAGGTGCCAGCCCTGAAAGCTCTTGCTGGTCCTCATCTCCCACTGGGAACCTCTCAAACGAACCACAAACACTTGGGCTCTGAACTTGTTTAGCCTACTAAAACTTCCAACGTACACTCCCTCGCCTGCTCAATCTGGCCAGAGCTCAACACCGGAATCGCGAACGTCCAGGGATTGCTCCTACACGAAAGGTGCCAGCCCTGAAAGCTCTTGCTAGTCCTCATCTCCCACTGGTAACCTCTCAAACGAACCACAAACACTTGGGCTCTGAACTTGTTTAGCCTACTAAAACTTCCAACGTACACAGCCTCTCCTGCTCAATCTGGCCAGAGCTCAACACCGGAATTGCGAACGTCCAGCCATTGCTCCTACACTAAAGGTGCCAGCCCTGAAAGCTCTTGCTGGTCCTCATCTCCCACTGGTAACCTCTCAAACGAACCACAAACACTTGGGCTCTAAACTTGTTTAGCCTACTAAAACTTCCAACGTACACAGCCTCTCCTGCTCAATCTGGCCAGAGCTCAACACCGGAATCGCGAACGTCCAGGGATTGCTCCTACACTAAAGGTGCCAGCCCTGAAAGCTCTTGCTGGTCCTCATCTCCCACTGGTAACCTCTCAAACGAACCACAAACACTTGGGCTCTGAACTTGTTTAGCCTACTAAAACTTCCAACGTACACTCCCTCGCCTGCTCAATCTGGCCAGAGCTCAACACCGGAATTGCGAACGTCCAGCGATTGCTCCTACACTAAAGGTGCCAGCCCTGAAAGCTCTTGCTGGTCCTCATCTCCCACTGGTAACCTCTCAAACGAACCACAAACACTTGGGCTCTGAACTTGTTTAGCCTACTAAAACTTCCAACGTACACAGCCTCTCCTGCTCAATCTGGCCAGAGCTCAACACCGGAATTGCGAACGTCCAGCGATTGCTCCTACACTAAAGGTGCCAGCCCTGAAAGCTCTTGCTGGTCCTCATCTCCCACTGGTAACCTCTCAAACGAACCACAAACACTTGGGCTCTGAACTTTTTTAGCCTACTAAAACTTCCAACGTACACAGCCTCTCCTGCTCAATCTGGCCAGAGCTCAACACCGGAATCGCGAACGTCCAGCCATTGCTCCTACACTAAAGGTGCCAGCCCTGAAAGCTCTTGCTGGTCCTCATCTCCCACTGGTAACCTCTCAAACGAACCACAAACACTTGGGCTCTGAACTTGTTTAGCCTACTAAAACTTCCAACGTACACAGCCTCTCCTGCTCAATCTGGCCAGAGCTCAACACCGGAATTGCGAACGTCCAGCGATTGCTCCTACACTAAAGGTGCCAGCCCTGAAAGCTCTTGCTGGTCCTCATCTCCCACTGGTAACCTCTCAAAAGAACCACAAACACTTGGGCTCGGAACTTGTTTAGCCTACTAAAACTTCCAACATACACAGCCTCTCCTGCTCAATCTGGCCAAAATTCAACACCGAAATTGCGAATGTCCAGCGATTGCTCCTACACTAAAGGTGCCAGCCCTGAAAGCTCTTGCTGGTCCTCATCTCCCACTGGTAACCTCTCAAACGAACCACAAACACTTGGGCTCTAAACTTGTTTAGCCTACTAAAACTTCCAACGTACACAGCCTCTCCTGCTCAATCTGGCCAGAGCTCAACACCGGAATCGCGAACGTCCAGGATTGCTCCTACACTAAAGGTGCCAGCCCTGAAAGCTCTTGCTGGTCCTCATCTCCCACTGGTAACCTCTCAAACGAACCACAAACACTTGGGCTCTGAACTTGTTTAGCCTACTAAAACTTCCAACGTACACTCCCTCGCCTGCTCAATCTGGCCAGAGCTCAACACCAGAATCGCGAACGTCCAGGGATTGCTCCTACACTAAAGGTGCCAGCCCTGAAAGCTCTTGCTGGTCCTCATCTCCCACTGGTAACCTCTCAAACGAACCACAAACACTTGGGCTCGGAACTTGTTTAGCCTACTAAAACTTCCAACGTACACAGCCTCTCCTGCTCAATCTGGCCAGAGCTCAACACCGGAATTGCGAACGTCCAGCGATTGCTCCTACGCTAAAGGTGCCAGCCCTGAAAGCTCTTGCTGGTCCTCATCTCCCACTGGTAACCTCTCAAAAGAACCAAAAACACTTGGGCTCTGAACTTGTTTAGCCTACTAAAACTTCCAACGTACACAGCCTCTCCTGCTCAATCTGGCCAAAATTCAACACCGGAATTGCGAACGTCCAGCGATTGCTGCTACACGAAAGGTGCCAGCCCTGAAAGCTCTTGCTGGTCCTCATCTCCCACTGGTAACCTCTCAAACGAACCACAAACACTTGGGCTCTGAACTTGTTTAGCCTACTAAAACTTCCAACGTACACAGCCTCTCCTGCTCAATCTGGCCAAAATTCAACACCGAAATTGCGAACGTCCAGCGATTGCTCCTACACTAAAGGTGCCAGCCCTGAAAGCTCTTGCTGGTCCTCATCTCCCACTGGTAACCTCTCAAACGAACCACAAACACTTGGGCTCTGAACTTGTTTAGCCTACTAAAACTTCCAACGTACACTCCCTCGCCTGCTCAATCTGGCCAGAGCTCAACACCGGAATTGCGAACGTCCAGCCATTGCTCCTACACTAAAGGTGCCAGCCCTGAAAGCTCTTGCTGGTCCTCATCTCCCACTGGTAACCTCTCAAACGAACCACAAACACTTGGGCTCGGAACTTGTTTAGCCTACTAAAACTTCCAACGTACACTCCCTCGCCTGCTCAATCTGGCCAGAGCTCAACACCGGAATTGCGAACGTCCAGCGATTGCTCCTACACTAAAGGTGCCAGCCCTGAAAGCTCTTGCTGGTCCTCATCTCCCACTGGTAACCTCTCAAACGAACCACAAACACTTGGGCTCTAAACTTGTTTAGCCTACTAAAACTTCCAACGTACACAGCCTCTCCTGCTCAATCTGGCCAGAGCTCAACACCGAAATTGCGAACGTCCAGCGATTGCTCCTACACGAAAGGTGCCAGCCCTGAAAGCTCTTGCTGGTCCTCATCTCCCACTGGTAACCTCTCAAACGAACCACAAACACTTGGGCTCTGAACTTGTTTAGCCTACTAAAACTTCCAACGTACACAGCCTCTCCTGCTCAATCTGGCCAAAATTCAACACCGGAATTGCGAACGTCCAGCGATTGCTCCTACACTAAAGGTGCCAGCCCTGAAAGCTCTTGCTGGTCCTCATCTCCCACTGGTAACCTCTCAAACGAACCACAAACACTTGGGCTCTGAACTTGTTTAGCCTACTAAAACTTCCAACGTACACAGCCTCTCCTGCTCAATCTGGCCAGAGCTCAACACCGGAATTGCGAACGTCCAGCGATTGCTCCTACACTAAAGGTGCCAGCCCTGAAAGCTCTTGCTGGTCCTCCTCTCCCACTGGTAACCTCTCAAACGAACCACAAACACTTGGGCTCTGAACTTGTTTAGCCTACTAAAACTTCCAACGTACACAGCCTCTCCTGCTCAATCTGGCCAGAGCTCAACACCGGAATCGCGAACGTCCAGGGATTGCTCCTACACTAAAGGTGCCAGCCCTGAAAGCTCTTGCTAGTCCTCATCTCCCACTGGTAACCTCTCAAACGAACCACAAACACTTGGGCTCTGAACTTGTTTAGCCTACTAAAACTTCCAACGTACACAGCCTCTCCTGCTCAATCTGGCCAGAGCTCAACACCGGAATTGCGAACGTCCAGCGATTGCTCTACACTAAAGGTGCCAGCCCTGAAAGCTCTTGCTGGTCCTCATCTCCCACTGGTAACCTCTCAAAAGAACCACAAACACTTGGGCTCGGAACTTGTTTAGCCTACTAAAACTTCCAACGTACACAGCCTCTCCTGCTCAATCTGGCCAAAATTCAACACCGGAATTGCGAACGTCCAGCGATTGCTCCTACACTAAAGGTGCCAGCCCTGAAAGCTCTTGCTGGTCCTCATCTCCCACTGGTAACCTCTCAAACGAACCACAAACACTTGGGCTCTGAACTTGTTTAGCCTACTAAAACTTCCAACGTACACAGCCTCTCCTGCTCAATCTGGCCAGAGCTCAACACCGGAATTGCGAACGTCCAGCCATTGCTCCTACACTAAAGGTGCCAGCCCTGAAATCTCTTGCTGGTCCTCATCTCCCACTGGTAACCTCTCAAACGAACCACAAACACTTGGACTCGGAACTTGTTTAGCCTACTAAAACTTCCAACGTACACAGCCTCTCCTGCTCAATCTGGCCAGAGCTCAACACCGGAATTGCGAACGTCCAGCGATTGCTCCTACGCTAAAGGTGCCAGCCCTGAAAGCTCTTGCTGGTCCTCATCTCCCACTGGTAACCTCTCAAACGAACCACAAACACTTGGGCTCTGAACTTGTTTAGCCTACTAAAACTTCCAACGTACACAGCCTCTCCTGCTCAATCTGGCCAGAGCTCAACAACGGAATTGCGAACGTCCAGCGATTGCTGCTACACTAAAGGTGCCAGCCCTGAAAGCTCTTGCTGGTCCTCATCTCCCACTGGTAACCGCTCAAAAGAACCACAAACACTTGGGCTCTGAACTTGTTTAGCCTACTAAAACTTCCAACATACACAGCCTCTCCTGCTCAATCTGGCCAAAATTCAACACCGAAATTGCGAACGTCCAGCGATTGCTCCTACACTAAAGGTGCCAGCCCTGAAAGCTCTTGCTGGTCCTCATCTCCCACTGGTAACCTCTCAAACGAACCACAAACACTTGGGCTCTGAACTTGTTTAGCCTACTAAAACTTCCAACGTACACAGCCTCTCCTGCTCAATCTGGCCAAAATTCAACACCGGAATTGCGAACGTCCAGCGATTGCTCCTACACTAAAGGTGCCAGCCCTGAAAGCTCTTGCTGGTCCTCATCTCCCACTGGTAACCTCTCAAACGAACCACAAACACTTGGGCTCGGAACTTGTTTAGCCTACTAAAACTTCCAACGTACACAGCCTCTCCTGCTCAATCTGGCCAGAGCTCAACACCGGAATTGCGAACGTCCAGCGAATGCTCCTACACTAAAGGTGCCAGCCCTGAAAGCTCTTGCTGGTCCTCATCTCCCACTGGTAACCTCTCAAACGAACCACAAACACTTGGGCTCTGAACTTGTTTAGCCTACTAAAACTTCCAACGTACACAGCCTCTCCTGCTCAATCTGGCCAGAGCTCAACACTGAAATTGCGAACGTCAGGGATTGCTCCA